>NC_141893.1:16306440-16610084 GCF_030686135.1 Camelina sativa
AGCGGCTTCATTGTCACAATGCATTGTGATCGGCTTTGGAGTCTCGATGCCTAGATCCTTCAAGAGAGCTTTGAGCCATATGAGTTCGGTTGTGAGCTTCCTCATTGCCCTGTATTAAGACTCTGCACTTGAGAGAGATACCACATTTTGTTTCTTACTCTTCCAAGTGACAAGATTTCCTCCAACAAACGTGCAATAACCAGATGTTGAGCGTCTATCTTCATGATCCCCAACATAATCTGCATCACAGTATCCTACCAGCTCTGCATATCCATTACATCCCATCCATATGCCTTGTCCTGGTGATCCTTTGAGATACTTGAGTATTCGGCTCACCATTTTCCAATGATGTAATGTTGGCTTATGCATATGTTGACTCACCTGGTTTACAGCAAAGCATATATCAGGTCGAGTAATGGTGAGATAAATAAGCTTACCTACCAACCGTCGATACTGTTTTACATCTTCGAAAGGAGCATCATTCAGCTCCCCCTTACGACCAGCCTTGTAGTCTTCTTCAAGTGGAGTTTCAACTGGTTTTGATCCAAGTTTACCTGCCTCATTCAAAAGATCAAGTGTGTACTTTCTTTGCGACAAGAAGAGTCCTTTTTCAGAAGGACAAACTTCTATCCCAAGAAAGTACTTTAGTTCTCCAAGATCTTTGATATCAAAAACTGATTTGAGATAGAGTTTGGTATCTTGAATACCTACCTTGTCATTCCCGGAGATGATAATATCATCAACATATATAAGAATGACTATAATACCTCTTTGGCTTGGATAAGTTTAAAGAGAGTGATCAACTTCTGATCTTCTAAATCCTTTTTCCATCAATGTTGAACTGAGTTTATGATACCAAGCTATTGGTGATTGTTTCAGCCCATATATTGCTTTCTTTAATTTAAACACCTTTCCGGGACCAATAGTGTCTTCAAGTCCTGGTGGTGGTCTCATATAGACTTCTTCTTCCAATTCTCCTTGTAAGAACGCGTTCTTCACATCCATCGGCCACAATTCCCAAGATAGATTAGTAGCTAATGAGAGCACTACTCTTACCGTGTGAAGCTTGGCCACTAGAGCGAATGTGTCACAATAGTCTTCTCTATAAGTTTGAGTGAACCCTCTTGCTACAAGTCTGGCTTTATATCGTTCTATCTCCCCATTACTCTTATACTTTATAGTGAATATCCATCGGGATGTCACAGCTTTCTTCCCTTTTGGTACATCAGCTTCGTCGCATGTGTGATTCTTCACCATTGCATTAGTCTCATCTCCGACCGCATCACGCCAAACTTTATGTTCTTTAGCTTCCTCATAACTTTGTGGAATCCAATGCTGATCAATTTGAGTGAGAAACACTTGATGCTCAACAGGAAAATGTGTCAAAGTGCATACAGCTTGTATAGGGTGAGCAACCGTCTGACTATTGTAGAAGATGCGAGGATTTTTCCAGTTCTTATGAGCAGACTTGAGTCGTTCACTTCGTCGGAGGGGAATAACTTCAATGGCCTCATCCTCTGTAGCCTCAACCTCTGCAGCCTCAACCTGAGTCGGATGTTCTTCCACATGATCTTCTTCCTCTAATTTAGGTTCTTCTCCCCCGGAAGCAAGATCATCCTCCTTGGATACACGTTCTTCACCTATATTGTTCAGTTCATCTTCAGCTTTATCATAATCATCTACTTCTTGACTATGAGGACTATCAGTTTCATCCAGAGAAGAACAAGGTTGATGTTGATTATTCGCAACTCCAAGCCTTTCAAGAAGAATGTGGAGATTGTCTGCTCTATCTGATGAAGAGTAGGGAAGATCTTTCAAGTCCTCCCAATTACTTGTATCATAGAATCCCTTAGATTCTAAGTACTTGACATCCCTTGAGACCAGAACCCTCCTAGCTTCAGGTTCATAACACTTGTATCCCTTTTGAGTAGTCGAGTAGCCGATAAACATGCTCTTGACACTCTTAGCGTCAAGCTTGTCACGCTGCTCACCTGGTTTTAAGACATAACACACACATCCAAATACACATAAGTGATTGATAGATGGTTTAATTTTGTTAAGTACTTCAAATGGAGAGATATCACTCAGTATTTTTGTTGGAGTTCGATTGATCAAGTAGCATGCTGTTACAACAACATCTCCCCAGAACTTCTTTGGTACATTTGTGTGGAACATCATAGATCGAGCAACCTCCATAAAATGTCTATTCTTCCTTTCAGCTACGCCATTTTGTTGGGGTGTATAAGGACAACTTGTTTGGTGAACAATCCCATGTTTGGCCAAATGTTGTTTGAACGCATGACTTGTATACTCCCCACCATTATCTGATCTCAAAATTTTAATCTTGGCATTATAATGGTTAGTCACATAGTTTTGAAAGTTTGTAAAAGCATCAAGAACTCTATCCTTAGAAGGAAGCAAAGTTAGCCAAGTATATTTTGATTTTTCATCAATAAAAGTAACAAAATATTTCTGATTTTCACGAGATAAGCAAGGTGAAGTCCAAATATCAGAATGAATTAAGTCAAAACAATGCTCATATATAGTTGAGGACTTAGGAAAAACAGTTTTTCAATGTTTACCAAGATACAAGCTTCACAATCATTATTCTTAAACGAAATACTAGGCAACAAAAGTTCCAAAGCACGAAAATGGGGATGACCAAGTCTAGCATGTCACACTGAACTATTAGCCTTATCAATTATTGATTTAAAACACAACGAAAGGGAAGTAGATAGGTTTGAATCCTCAAGCACATAAAGATCATCTTTAGTGGTTCCTTTGCCAAGCACTCTACTTGTTTTAATATCCTGAAAATAAACATCATTAGGGCCAAATATTGCATAACAATTAAGATCATTAGTCGCCCTTTTAACTGATAACAAATTAGAGGTGAAGCTAGGCATATAAAAAGCTTTAGATATTTTCTCAAACAATTTTAAGTTTCCTATTCCTTCAATAGGTACTTTATCTCCATTGGCTATGATCACATTTCCTAAAGCCGGTTTTATATCTCTACTTAGCTTAGAATCACTAATCATATGGTGAGAGGCTCCAGAATCAACAATAAGAGGTTTCATAGCATTGAGAATAAGATAGGCGTTACCAGAAGACTCTTTTAGAGCCTTGATGAGTGCATCGAGATCAGATTTTCTCACCAACCCTGAGGAGGCTGCTAACGCTGATCCGTTTCCTTCAGTGATTTGAGGAACCATCAGAGCTTGTGTTTCACCATATCCACTCGCTTGATTCGCTCTTGGATTAGTTCCTCTCGGGCGAAGATGTGGATGAAGAGCCCAACATTTCTCCTTAAGATGTCCAGGCTTCTTGCAATGATCACATATGAACCGGTTCTTTCCATCATTTCTATAGTAGCCCTTGTTTGCAATAGCTACCTGATATGATAATGGGAAGCGTCAGGACATGTGCTCATTGTTTGATGCGTATCTGATCAACCACGAGGAATTTGTGCATAAAACCAGTTTGAGAATGTGCTCAGATTGATTACAAAACTCCTCGAAGAATAATCAGATCAAACAGAGTTCAGATGAAGGAGTTACGCAATTTATAAAACAGGTGATCTTCAGCTTACGCGAATTCAGACATACGTCCATTCAAAGGAGGATTCTGACCAGAGCAGATTGAATTAGGCTACAAACCAAATTGTTCTAGAATCTTGATCCATCAGAGAAGCCCAACAAAGTGGGGTCAGCCCATAATCAAGAAGAAAAGAGAGATTTTCGTCCATTCTCAAAACAGCATTTAATTATGTGGTTTTCTCTCTCTTGCACGCACTTTAGAGTTTGTATTTCAATTCCCAAGTTGCTTCATTCCCAAGTTGTTGATTGTTATAGGAAATTATTGTATCTCCTCTATATAATGAGGCTTAATTCATAAATAAAACTAAGTTTTGTTGTTGAGTAAAAATCATAGAGATTTCTCTCTTTCAAGATGTGATATCTTGTAATTTTTGGAACTCCATGTTCATGGTGCGTCATATCTATGTTCATAATTGGTTCAGACTTATCATAGATCCTTTCACAGATCTTTGTGGCGTCTCTCGATCCATCTCTCTATCCATTCCTTGTTGGTGTGTCATATCCAGCAAGTTGTCTATCTCTTTTTGTGTGTAATATCCAAAGAATCGATCCACCGGTATATCAAGAGTCTTCCGCAGCTCTTGTGCGACCATTCGCTCCACATCCTTTGATCCTTTAGCCTTCACAGACTCTTGGATGAAAGGTTTATCCCTTTCACCACCTTAGAGTGTCGACTCCTTGGGAGAATCATATCAAGTGGTATCAGAGCAACACTCTAAGCTTGGTCTATTATTCTATCATCTTCTCATCTCTCCATATTCTTTTATTCATTTTCTCATCTCTTCATCCTCTATTTCTGTTTTATTTTTATTTCTTTATTTTGTCAAAAAAAAAAAGGAAATGGAACGAAAAAAAAGAATAGTATCCGAATTTGAGGGCAAATCCTTTTTCAAGAGGGAGAGTATGATATGTTAATGGGAAGCGTCAGGACATGTGCTCATTGTTTAATGCTTATCTGATCAAACACGAGGAATTTTTGCATGAAACCAGTTGAAGAATGTGCTCAGCTCAATTACAAAACTCCTCGAAGAATAATCAGATCAAACAGAGTTCAGATGAAGGAGTTACGCAATTTACAAAACTGGTGATCTCCAGCTTACGCGAATTCAGACATACGCCCATTCAAAGGAGGATTCTGACCAGAACATATTGAGTTAAGCTACAAACAAAATTGTTCTAGAATCTTGATCCATCAGAGAAGCCCAACAAAGTGGGGTCAGCCCAAAATCAAGAAGAAAAGAGAGATTTTCGTCCATTCTCAAAACAACATTTAATTATGTGGTTTTCTCTCTCTTGCCTGCACTTTAGAGTTTGAATTTCAATTCCCAAGTTGCTGACTGTTATAGGAAATTGTTGTATCTCCTCTATATAATGAAGCTTAATTCATGAATAAAAACTAAGTTTTGTTGTTGAGTAAAAATCAGAGAGATTTCTCTATTTCAAGATGTGATATCTTGTAATTTTTGGAACTCCATGTTCATGGTGCGTCATATCTATGTTCATGGTTGGTTCAGACTTATCATAGATCCTTTCACAGATCTTTGTGGCGTCTCTCGATCTATCTCTCTATCCATTCCTTGTTGGTGTGTCATATCCAGCAAGTTGTCGATCTCTTTTTGTGTGTAATATCCAAAGAATCGATCCACCGGTATATCAAAAGTCTTTCGTAGCTCTTGTGCGACCATTCGCTCCACATCCTTTGATCCTTTAGACTTCACAGTCTCTTGGATGCAAGGTTTATCCCTTTCACCACCTTAGAGTGTCGACTCCTTGGGAGAATCATATAACTACCTCTCCTTTGTTGGCTGTGATAAGATCACCTTTTGCTCCAAACAAACCAATGGAACCATGCTTCTTTTGAATTTGATTGCACACATCTCAAGACTTGGGAGCTTGTCCGAACGAAGAATATGTTTGATGAGATCATTATATGACGAATTCAATGTCAAGAGCAAGCCAAACACCTTGTCTTGTTCACGGCGTTCATTTAGAACCATTGGATCCACCGAGTTAGGCCTTAACATTTCCAACTCTGCCCAAAGAGATCTGAACTTCCCAAAGTGTTTAGTAAACTCTATGTCTTCCTGGTTGAGATTGTTAATTGCTCTCTTTACCTCAAACACACGACTCAGATTGGAGACATTACCAAACACATTCTGTAGGGTCCCAAAGATCCTTAGCTGTCTCACAATATGAGTAAGACTCAAGAATCGGAGTATCCAAGGAATTTTGGATGAAGGCTAAAACACTTTGGTTCTCTTGGAACCACTTGTCGTTGTCACACACAACGATCTCCTTTCCTTCTTGTTTGGTCGTCGTCTCCTTCACAGCTTCATTGCTCTCAATGTGCTTCCAGAGCCCGCGACCGCACAGTTCTGTCTTTGTGGTTCTTGCCCATAGCAAGTAGTTTCCACCTTTGAGTGTAACAGGGATGATTAGGTTTTTGCTGAGATCCATGATCAGATTCTGGTGCGGAAGATGAAAATTTGAGAATAAACACAATAGGAGCGTTACTGCTCTGATAACATGTAAGAATTACGAAAGAGTATGAGAAGAATAGAGAATGAGATAGAATGATCAAGAGAGAATGAAAGAGAGAAAGAGAGAGCGGCTAGGTTAGAATAGAGGAGAAGGAGAGATTGTCATTCCTTGAATAATAATAACCTAGTTACAAACTATTTATAGGGATACAATGGAGTCTATATAAGGAAACTACTAGAATGTACATTTATAATTGTAGGAGGAATGGGTTCTTATATCCTAAGAAGAACACGTTCTTATATCATAAGGAGAACACATTCTTCTAACACAAGGAGAACGCGTTCTTAGTGTGTTCATGTTCACACTCCGGCTCCAACTCCAGCTTCGAATCAGCTACTGAACTCATGAGAGAGATCATTTGAGTCGTTAGTGGAACCAACCACTGCGGATCAGAATCAGAGCTAGAGTTGCCCACAGAGATTGCTTGTTTAATGAGTGACATGAATTTTGACTCCGGCTTTGGCTGTGAATCAAAATCCATTGAGGTGACCAGAGAGAATAGTTGAATAACGAATGGTGCCAACTTTGACTTCTTCTCCTACTTCGTATCATTTTCAAGTGATAAGACATACATCAATTGAGAAATGACAAACATGAGCTCCGACTCAGAATCCGTATCTGAATCCATAGAGCTGCCGAAAGAGAGTAAATGAGTGGTATGAGAGATTATGTGAGTAATGAGAGTATATGAAACTTACTGCTCAAGACAATTTCTATATATGCTTGCGGATCTCAAGTGAGAGATTATGATCTATTGAGAGTGTTCCACTCGCATTATTTACATATTACGTGAAGTCAATAATCTAACATTACAATATTACTAACTAATCTAGACTCTATTGTAGACTAACAATTTAGTCTTAAACATGTATTTAATGAGGGATTGGGTTGGCATGTGAAACTGTCAAATTTTATTGAAAAACAATACAAGTATAATATTGCAATATTACAGGTCGTCCGGACGCAAAGTCATTGATAAATGTAAAGATAAAAGTTCTAAATTGCAAATTGCTTTCTATGTAGAGTTTCTATACTAATAAATTAAGCTCAGGTAAGTATTTACGAATGGCTAGGTTAGTTGGCATGTGCAACTTTCTAATTTTATTCCAAAAACAAAACAAAACCACAAGTACAATATTGGAATTTACAGGTCGACTAGACGCAAAGTTAATGGCGAACGTAAATTTAAGAGATTTAACACTACGTACAATATTACAAGTTACTATATTTAGAGTTTTTAGACTAGTCAATTAAGCTCAAATGTTTATTAATGAGGGGTTAGGTTGGCATGTGCAGTGTAACTTTCAAATTTAAAAACAAGACAAAACCAGTACAATTTTGCAATTTGCAGGATACATCTATGTAATAAGATACAAAAATTACAAAAAAGAAGAAGAAGATAAGTCTATTGCAATATTGCAATGTAATAAATTAAGCTCAACTGTGTATTAATGCGCTAAGTTCTTGTAACAAGAATACAAGGTACTTAGATACATCTTTTTTTTTTTAACGTGTTAATCTGTATTATTATACTGGATAGAACTAGTCGTTGAACTTTTTTTCTTCAAATTCTTTATTTATGCAAGTATGATAATCACACTAGTTATAAGAGTCATACACACTTTACTTAAATAAGCTGTAAGTGCCGACGACACTATGCGTCTAGTGGAGGCTTTGAGTTAAGAGGTCAATGAACACTCGTAGAGACACGTGCGATTGCGAAGGACCTTTAGAGTTTTTCTTCATAAATAAGGACTGTTAAAATTTGTTAATTGATTAGAGACGTTTTGGTATTTTGTTTAGTAGCAAGTCATCCGTAATGATGAGCTTGATGTCTCCACATTTTTAGGTCTTTTGTTTATACTATTAGTACTTAATGCTTTACTTTATATTTTCTCGAATAAGTGACAAAGATTATCAGTTTATCGGATAGTCACTCCCTTAGTCCCTTTGTTTATAATACTATAACTCATACTCATGACTTAGAAGAAAAACATTGTTTCCCAAAGATATGCATTTTGTGTATATTCGTCTGAAGCTGGTTTAATGAGTTGGCGAACACCTTACCAAGAAAACGCTAAGTTTAGGGACAAAATACTCGTATGGATTCATGAGTGGAAGGGTAGTTTCAGGTAGTTAGTCGCCAGGAATAATATACTCGATTTCATAGGAATAATATTAGAGGATGATGAACGACTTTTACTTTAAATGTCAATTACCGTTTAAGTCCGCAGGCTGGTCTGCTCCAGCCTGAAAAAACATGGGGTTTAAGTTTAAATATATATGTAATAAAATTGGACTTTTCGGGATCAGCCCATCCAAGTTATAGGATTTTTTGGGCTTAAGCCGATTATGTTGGAACCGGTCCAAAAAAACCTTTAAACAAATATATATATATATATATATATATTGACATTTTTATTTGATTACAATATTTGATTAATAATTTATTGTAAATAAAGTTTAAAACTTTAATTCTAATTTTCACATCTACTTAATAACCTTACTTTATACTTTTAAATTTTTTATCTGTGATATTTTATATGAATTATATATTGTTTTATTTGGTTAAAGTATAAAACTTTTATTTAGTTTTAATATTTTTCTTTTAAATTAAGTTGCTTTTAGTGAATGTAGATGCGTTATTTAAATTTTGATTTATCTGTTTTATAGTGCACTTTTAAATATTTCCTTTCAATACTTATAAGTTTGAATTTTTTATCTGTAAGATAAGCACGAAAAAGCCGAAAAACCTTGTAGCTCTATTAAGACCGAACCCATGCTTTGAAATATAGGCTCAGAAATATTTCGAATCGTACCGAGCTGGACTCAAACATATGCGAACTTTACTGGTTTCGGTCCGGGTTGGGTCGGGCTAGCCTGATTGACACCCCTAAATAAAATAGAGATTACAAACGGGAAAATGATAGGAGAAAGATTTTAGGTAGACATGGTGAAAAACGAGAGAACGTCTTCGAGGACATTCAAAACTATCAGTCATAAACAATGATTCGCTCTAATCAATACACAAGCACTAGATTCTCGTACCATTATACTAGGAGAACTAGGAAAAATGTTGTGTTGACAGACGCGGGTGATAAGAATTTCCAGATAAGGGGGCGTTATCACAGCATTTCTGGCCTATTCATTTTAAAATATTTTAAAATCCTTTTAATATGTTAAATAAGGAAGGGCTGCAATTTCGTTTAGTTTTGGTTATTTTGATAATGATTATCAAAACTAAGGAAAAGAGTAAATTTCAATTCGAACCATTTTTAAATGATATTTATTATCCAAACAACAAAACAATATAGTTTTCAATCTGAACCGTTAATAAAATTCAAATAAACTATATGAACTATTATTAATAATGTTAAAATTAGCATTAATTAATTTAATCATTAGTCAACTGTCAAAAATAATGATGTGACATAATGTAGACGCTAATAGGACATGATTAGGACGTTGATTAAAAATATTATAATTACAAAAATCATCCTTAAAAAAATTAATATTATCTTCTTAACCAAATAATATTATTTGGGTAAAACAATTTTAAAAAATATTTATTTAAATCATGAAATTAATAATTTTATCAATCTATTGTATAATTAATTTCAATGAATATTTCCTAATTAAAGCTCTTAAAAGATATTACATCCTTAATTTTTTTAAACATAATAATATTATTTGGATAAAACAATTACAAAAAAAGTTAGTGAAATTTAATAATATTATTTGGATAAAATGATGATAAATTTCACTAAATTTTTTTTTTCTTAATTATTAAGGTGCTCTCTCTTCTCTCTAAAAATCTTTTAGAGAGAGAGTCCACCGTTTTGATTCCGGCATAGATGGCTTCTATAGCACTTGTGGCTGGCTTTGTCTCCGGCATAGGTGGCTTCCATAGCACATGTGGCTGGCTTTGTCTCCGGTAATATCGACTTTCATAGCGAGATCGGTCGGCTTTGCTTATCACTAGCATCCGGTTAAATTTCGGCTTCTATCCACAACCTTCGGCTACCATAGCGGTGGTTGGTTGGATATCAGTGGCGTTGTTTGGCTCACTCAGTAATCTCAGTTAGTGTTATTTCCGGCATTGGTGGCTCTGGCATGTGTTGGCTTTTTAAGTGATGATGTCTGGTTTTTCTTCCGACAAAGACTGGCTTATAAAGCAGTGTTTGGTCGGCTTTAGTTTTTACTTTTTGATCTTGTTCGATTCTAATCTGCTTCGGGTTTGCTTGACTTTGATTTCTCTTTTTCATTCCTTTGATCTAGATTTGTAATTCTTCATTCGTCCTTTCTTCTAAAGGGTTTATTTTGATCTTTGAGCTTATTGGGTTTTTTTTTTCATTTTAAAAATCAACATTTTAGATGCGGATTGAAGTTTAATTTGGTGTCTTTGGTCTGATTTTGATGAAATTAGAACAATTGTTTGTCTTTCTCACTGCCGACGCTTGTGGAATCGTTTAGGTTGGTTTGATTTCTGGTGTTTCTTATGTTTGCATAATAAAGACATGCTCGATGGATTAATCCTAGCAAAAGTTCCTTGAAGATTAAAAGCTTGATTGAAGATGAAGATGAAAAAGATTTGCATCAAGTGGAGTCATATTCTCATCAAAGCTCAATTGGAATCTCGCCTTTATTTCTCTGGGCGAAGCTTGAGATCTCTAGCAACTTTCCGGCGAATCTGGTCGGAGTTGAAGTTTTCCAGCGTAACAATACTATGCTGGTGTTTGAGACTCCCTTCTCTTCAACTTCCCATGTGTCATCCAAATCGTTTTCTAATGGTCACATGTACTATATGCTGTATATTGCTTTTCCTTCAGTCTAAGATTTCCTTATTTGGGCTTTTAGGTTTTTAGCCTTTTATTTTGGCTTGTAAAAGTTGGCTTTTCTAATAAAACAACACACTTGTGAAAAAAAAAAAGGTCTCTTAATTATTATTAAAATATAAAGACACCCAATTTCAGGGATCTAATTCTAATGGGGTTTTAATTTTGGGAACTCTCTACTTTCCATCAAAAATTCTCAAATACTCCTTTCCTAATATCTAATTTTGTTTAGATTTATTTTAAATCAGAAAATAAGAGAAAGACTTCATACTACTTTTTCTCTCCCAGGCACGACTATCGAAGAAACTATTCTGATTCCTCTTTCCGACGCCGGTGAAGCTTTTGCTTGCCGGCGTCGGGATACTGGTTTCCCCGTTAAGCTCCATTCCATAAATCTCTTTGTTCTCTTCTTTTGGACACCTTTTCAATCATCTCTAGAACCCAAGCTCTCGACGAGATTCGACAACTGTACTCAAATCGGTGACAGAGGACGAAGCCGGTCTCCGGTGACCAACATCCAACCTTACCCTCTTATCAATCTGCTGTCGAAATCGAAGAGAGAAAATCACATATTTTTCAGCTGCGCTATATCTTCAAAACTGAAGCGTTGTTTCATCGCTTCGCCACAATACCCTTGATCTTGCCCTGTATCAACCTTTCCTTAATGGACTGGCTTCATTTGGGCCCAAATGCTTACATATCTTGGCCCACCACAAAAAGATGTGATCCAACTTCTAAGTCTAATTGGCTAAGGTCTGTATCTCTCGCACTCTTGTTAAACCTACTCTCGTTGCTTCATCGATAGAGAGACTTGACTGGCCGAAGACTCCGACAAAGTCCTATATCGATATCATTGAAATGGGTTTACAATTGTCTTTATCGAACCTTGTTGGTCAATTGCAAATCTCGTACTTCATCTATTCATCTATGCTCTGGGCTCTTGGGTATGTTGCATTTAGACTCTAGATATGTCTACAGATGGAAGAGTAACGGCATTATGATCCCGTCTCTAATGAGCGGTGATTACCGAAACCTCTCTATCCTTACCTTTGTGTTTGCTATGATTATTGAATCCAAGCAAGTCTTATCTAACAGCTTTAAGGTTGAGATTCATGATTTTGAAAGTTTGAGAAAGAATGGCATTATGACCCTGTCTCCATGGAGCGGTGTTTACCATAAATCTCTCAGCTTCTTATCCCCAATCTCCACTAACGAAATCACCATTGCAACCTTTCTCCTAGCCGTTGAGCAAATCCAGCTCTCCTTTCTCGGACCGGTGGGAATCTCGGCTCTGGAACCCTTGTCAACGTCACTTAGTCTATTGACTGTGACCATTGCTTCGTCTACCGCTCTGCCAGTGGATGATTCTTCGACTAACCATGTTATCACTTGCACCACTCTGCTTCACAGCTTTGGTCTCCAAGCTCTCATCGATCCTTCGTCGAACTACTATAGCTATCTTTGTGTAGCTTTTGCTTTTACCATTGTATGGTATTTCTATATTGCTTTAAGCCTTACTATCCTTGTATCTTTGTTTTATTTTGAATGAATGAAACAAGTTGAGTGACAAAAGAAAAAAAAAAAAAAAAAAGAAAGACTTCATAACCCCTAAGAATTTCTAGGATTTACGACTCAACCAATCTAATTGAATCTTCAATTACCCGAATTCATTGTGTTTGGGTTGAATCCATCTCAAACGATTAACAGTTTTTTTTTCTCTGAATTTTTTGGAAATTGTCCTCTTTCACACAATATAAAACCCAACTCATTTTCTTCCTCATTTTCTTCGTCTCAAACGATTAACAGTTTTTTTTTTTTTTTTCTGAATTTTCTGGAAATTGTCCTCTTTCACACAACCAATATAAAATCCAAATTTATATAACTTCATATCAGTTTCTAGTTTCTTCTTTTCGATTGAATTTTGAATTTTCTTTGTTCTCAAAATCGTGTACAACTAAGAATCTATTAGTTTATATTGCAGGATTTATGAGATAATCAATTGTTTTATAGGTTTGTACAAAAAAATCTGAGCAACCTTGGGGACCACATTCGTTTAGATGCGGTATAATTGATGAAAAAGATGAGTAGTCACCGAATCCAATTGATTTTGAAGAAACAAAACTAAGATAATGGGGATTCAACCATATATCTCTTAATTGTGTACAACTATGTATAACTTGATATAACTATGCTGATTTTGTAACTTAGAACTTAAAAGTTTTAGAAACTAAAAGTTACAACTTTAGAGAACTTGGTACAACTTCGTAAAACATGGTACAACTTTGTAAATCTTGGAACAACTTCGTATCTTAGTTGTACGAGTTGTCCTAGTTGTACTAGTTGTACCACCGGTTGTACAAACTCAAACCAAATCTCAAATTCTCATATACTAAATCGAACATATAATTATGGAATATTGGTTTGACAAAAAAAAAATACAATATTGAAACTGAATCCAAAATCGTAGATTTGAAATCGAATATCAAATTATCAAAACCTAATAAGTGGGTAAATAAGGATAAGTTGGAATGAAAACTAAAACTGAAAAAATGATTTTTTTTTATTTTTAGAGAAAATTCGTCAAAATTTGTGGGAAAACGTAGGTCACATGGCGCCGTCATAAACTGCACGTGTACATATGGCGCCGCCAAACATGACATGTGACGCCGTAAAAAAAACACACAGTTGTTCCTAGTTTTAAAGTTGTACCGACATATACATAGTTGTACTTTTTGAGATTTTGTTGTATAATCAGTTATGCTTAGATTTAAACAAAACATTTTTAGTTGGACCCAAGATTTTAATTGTTGTAGGAACATTTCCCATGTTTTTATGCAAAAATATTTGTCGAAAGAGTTTTATTTGTGTTTTACAATGTAATGGGGATAACAATAAGAAAGTCATCTTAAAAATATAAGTTCTTTCTTGTACAAAGGTGTAATTGATGAAGATTATTATATAAATTTTGTTTAACTAATGTAATTTAAGAAGATTTGTTAAATGGTTATATTTAGTAAGTGCATATGAAAATTTATAAATTTCTAACTAATTTCAATTTACAAAACTGCATATGAAGATTTGTTAAATTGGTCGTAGTTGTACCATTACAATTATTAGTTGTACTAAGTTGTACAAAACGAATGGAATCAAAGATTAAATAAAACTTATGTTTTTCCTGAAAAATAAAAATGAAAATTAAACTAGCATATAATGACTTGTAAAAGAAGTACCGGTTGTACAAATTGTCTTTTTCTTAAGAATAATAGTTGTACCAGTTATACGATTATACCACTTGTAATCGTTATACTCAGTTTTTCTAGTTATGCTTAATCTGCAAATTGATTCACGGACCAAAAACACTAGTCTATCTATAACTCACTAGGAATCAACCACTACTGTCCATTAAAGTGTCTTAATCAACCCAGAAAACATGTTACCCACCCAATTTCCATTAATTTCTAATACTAGTAGTAGTATCTAATCTAATTGAAATATGAGAATTTTAAATAAAACATCGAATTTCTTAATGATTTAATGGATTAAGACGTTAGAAATGGATCTAATCTGTAGATTAAAGCATATATTTCAATGGTGGAAAAACGGCTGAATTTGTCATGGACAAGGTGAACATCACGGGAAGAAGAAGAACGTGGGATAGGTGCTTGATTTTTCTTTTTTTTGATGATGATGATGATGATGGGTAACGTGGAATTTCTTGATTGGTTGAATATTTCCCTTCTCATTGGTCGAATTTGTTTTTTTTTTTTTTTAAATTAATCAGTTCCATTAAAATTCGGTTTGGTAAGGGTAAGTTTGAGGATTGAAAATGTCATTAAGAGTAGAGGAGTATAGCAGATCAAAGGAGAGTGTTCAGAATGATTTGTGGAGAGAGTAGAGAGCTCCTGAGAATTTAACTCTTCTAATCTCAGAACGAGGATGGTCACATTTCAGTACTCTCTCTTTTAGGGTTTCGAATTGCTGTCAGTAACAAAGAAGACGTTCATCTTCTCCGGTGAATGTGAAATTCCGGTGGGGTTTCAGCTAATTGCTTTCTTTCTGTGAAATGATTTCTCCTTACATGTTTCAGCGGCTTCCTTTGCTTCTCTTTTCGATTTGTGGGTTTTGTATTTCATCTGGTTTTGCTCTGACCTTGCATCGTTGTTTGTGGGTTATTTGTATACTTCTTCAGAACAATCAACAAATATTTAGAATTTCACACTCATTGCTGTCTTTTTCCTTTTGGCTATTTTCAGGCTTTCCTGTTTTTTTTTTGGTTTTGCGTTCTGTTCTTGGCACCTAAATCTGTAGAAGCTGAAAACTAGAATGGATAGATTAAGTCAGTTGCCTGAAGCGTTACTCTTGAGAATTATGTCTTTACTGCCTGCGAAAGATGTCGTGGCGACAATGGTTTTGTCGAAACAGTGGCAGCTTCTTTGGATGTTGGTGCCAAAGCTTGTGTATGATGATAGCTATCAAGATATTGAGTATGGAAGGTTTTCACGGTTTGTAGACAGGTCATTGACTCTTCACGAGGCACCAGTTCTAGATACTTTGCATTTAAAACTCGGTAAAACCTCATGTGGTAGTGGAGACATTCGAGTGTGGATTAAAGCAGTAGATAAGCGTTGTTTGCGCGAGCTGATTGTTGAGTTTGATAGTAATAATTCTTCAGTGGTACTTCCGGTGAGCTTGTATACCTGTTGTAGAATGCTTGTGACTCTGAAGCTAAATAACGCGGTTCTTGTGGATGTTACATCCTCGTTTTCGTTTCCATCCCTAAAGAATTTGAGTCTAGTATCCATGAAGTATCCAGGTGATGAGCTGATCAAGACGTTTCTATCAAGTTGTCCTGTTCTTGAAGACTTGGTTG
This sequence comes from Camelina sativa, assembly GCF_030686135.1. NCBI lineage: Eukaryota > Viridiplantae > Streptophyta > Magnoliopsida > Brassicales > Brassicaceae > Camelina > Camelina sativa. The sequence continues at coordinate 16,322,286 of NC_141893.1, forward strand.
TGAAACGATGCCTAGATGACAATGTGACTATTTTCAATGTTAGAGTGTCTTCTTTAAAGTTTTTAGTATTGCACAATAAAGGAGATCCCGATTCCGGGTTTGTGATAGATACTCCTTCTTTGGAGTGCTTGGACATTTTTGATAATAGCGGTGAGTTTTGTGTTATTGAGAATGATATGACTAAGATTGTGAAGGCAGATGTTTGCTTTGATAATGCCAATGCTCAGCAGCTCTTGGGGTCAATTTCTTCAGTCAAGCGTCTCTATTTATGTGTACCATTCTCAAAGGTAATATGATTTTAAACTACAAGTTACGCTGTTTACTTGTTTCTATTCTTGTGTTATCAAATTACGTATTTTCTCTTTGCAGGATGCTTACCCTGTTGGTAGTGTCTTCCACTGTCTTGTAAGTTTAACGCTATGCACATGTGAGACAGAGTGGCTAAATCTACTTATGTGTATGCTCAGAGATTCCCCTAAATTACGAGCTCTCAAACTTATTCAGGTGATCTAAACCTGAATTATTCAGTTTCTTTGATGATCAGCATTTATTATTTCAGTACAATAGCAGTATGGTGACACTTTACTTCTATCTCAGGATCATTCCTTTCGTTCTGAATCACGGCCGTGCTGGAATGAACCGAGTGCAGTTCCTGAATGTCTGTTGACAAGTCTTGAAACTCTCGAATGGGTAAAATATGAAGGAAAAGAAGAAGAGAAAGAACTAGCGGCATTCATCTTGAGAAATGGAAATTGTTTAAAGAGGGTAACTATCTCCTCTAAATCCACTGACCTCAAGGAAAAATATGAGATTCTCAAGGAGTTATCATTGTTGTCTAGGCGTTCACCTACATGTCAGATTGCATTCAACTGAAGTTTAGTCAAGTCCTGTTCATTAGTCAAGTTGGTTTTGTGTTTGATCTGAATCTTGTAGATGTTAGAAGCGCTTAGTACTTGGTGTTTTCTCTTCTTAAAGAAACTCATGTTGCTCAAGTTTTAATCTTCTGACGTTAGATTGTGTTTTCTCATGTTCTTAAAACCCTTTTTGAGTTCTTATCTTTTTAGCTCTGCTTCTCTCTGCATATTTCTTCGACAATGCGAAGAATGACGCTTTTTAATAATTTAATCCTCATTATAATAATGTTACTTAAACTTGTTGTCAAATTCTTCAAAAGGTTCGAATCAGGCAAATATGGTAATCACAATATGTTGGATATGGGCTACGCCCAACATGCCACTCGGCCCAACGAGATTCGTTAGTTGTATTCTCGGCCCGACAAGATTGGAAGCAAGTCACTAATTCCCGCAAAAGGGCAATCTCGGGAATTTACGATGGAAACCCTAGACTCCTTCTAGGTCAACAGTCTCCTATAAAAGGAGAAAGCATTTATTGGGATCATCATCCTGATCCGCGGACAATACCCACAGAGCAATACTTTGCATCGAAAACTGCTATTATCTCTCGTATAATTCGTTCTTGTTTTCAGTTCGTCATTGTAAGCTTACTAGTTCGTCTGTGAACTAACAAGCTCTAATTCGACTTATTTAAGTGATGATCTCACGTTTTCCCCGATTAATAAAGAACTTGCTCACTCTTTCCCACTAAATCTTATTTGTTTAAACTGTGCAATCCCCGGTACAAACACAATAGTTGAAATAGAAAGCTTTCAAACTCAAAAGCAATGAACTATATATAAGTACAGTATCATGCATCCTAAGTACAGTATCGGTTCCCTTGTTATAACTTTGGTATTATACTAAACCTAGTCGTTGAAATTTGTTTTCAAGTTCTTCGAAGGGGTCGAATTAAAGTATGATAATCACACTAGTTAAGAATTTGAGATAGAGCCATATACAGTATCTACTTACCAAAATGAGCTGGAAGTGCTGACGACACTATGCGTCAAGTGGAGGATTTAAGTTAGGAGGTCAATGAACAAACACACGTGCGAAGGACCTTTAGAGTTTTTTTTTTCATAAATAAGGAAGGACTATTAAAAAGTTGTTAATGAATACAGACATTTTTTGGTCTTTCGTTTAGTAAAGTAATCCGTAATGATGAGCTTGATTGCCTCTGGGTCTTTGTTTACCTATTATAGTAGTACACTTACTAATGCTTTACTTTATATTATCTCGAACAAGTGACAAAATTATCATATACTCCCTTTGTTAATAATACAAATAATAATATGCTCAATTTGACGTGTCAAAAACAAGCCTTTCAGCCATCTCTACGATGTTTCGTAGTGTTCTTGAACAAGTCTTTTGTAAGTTGTAACCCTTTTTTTTTTTGTTTAGGAGAAAGAATCACATCTTCACTTTTGATTTTTTTTTGTTGACTTGTCCTTTTAAAAATGTGCACTTTCTCAATTGCTTCAATGGACAATATTAATGATGTGACCCCCATCTACTTGTATAGCCCGCCGAAAAGAACCCAAAATACGAATGGTCTACTTGTTCCTTTCTCTTTTCTTTTTAGTAATTTTGTTACAATTAGTGATGGCTCGTGGAATCCTAAAAGTGGCATGAAAATTTCTAAGAAACACAAGTGGCATTAAGAATCAGAGACGTATGAGATTCTATAGAAATTTGTGTTTGTTTTTTTTCGATAAAAGTTGTTCAATTTTTTTTTTACATTGTATCATTATTTCTATATTCTTCTTTCCTATAAATGGTATTTAAGAAAGAAAGAAAAGTTCAGCATGCAATCTTTAAGAAAATTAAAACAAAATTTAACAAAATTACCATGTTGTGAGATATACAAGAATCTTTTTTTTATCAATATCAAATATGTATGAATATCCCATTAAATTTAAATTCAGTAACACCATTTGTATACAATTTCCAAGTTAAGATTTACTAAAATGTATTTTTACGAATATTTTTTAAAAAATTCCAGAAGAAATAAGAAAGAAAGGGAAAAAAAACCCTAAAAAATAGAAAACAATTTCTCCTTTTTGACTCCTTTAATAATAATATAGTCCCTACCTGACACGTAAGCTGAAAGCTACAAGTAGAGACGATTTAGCCATCAAACAAAAACGACACCGTTATTTAACAATATTTTTATTTATTGAATTTTTGTTTTGTGCAACAAAAAAGAAATTGAAAAATTCCAAAAATCGAGAAAGAGAGAAGACCATCATCGCCGCACCGCTTGAGTCACTCCCCTCCCCGGCCCGGAGAAGAACCAAATTCACCATTAGCTTCATCTCCCTCTTCGGTTCTCTCACTCCAAATTTTGAAACCCTAAAATCCTATTCTCCTTCGATTAGTTCACGTCTCTATCGGAACTTTTAACGGCGAGGAGTCTGACGTATTCAGGTGTTTCCGACGTATTATTTTGTTTACAATATGACGTCGTTGGCTCTGACTACTCCTCCCGCCGTTAAGATTCCGTCGTATATGTCCTCGTCGTCTTCGTCTCTCTTCTCTCGTTCCTCGATTTTATTCAGGAACACTGAGTCTCGCTCCCGAATCTGCGTTTCTTCTGGTTACGCGGTGACTGGTTTTTTATTTTCTCTCCCGTTAATATATGAATTCGATATTCACGTTACGTTTCTTGTATCTGTTTTGAATTATTTTGATATTTTTTTTGAAAATTGAAATAGTGGTTGGTTGAATCTAATATGCTTTTGATCTGTGAGATATTGTGGATTGAGTTGAGTTAGCAGTGAGTTTTATTGGCATAATTACGTGAGAATCTGTGTGTTGAACGCTTCATGAGGAGTTTTTATTTAGCTTTCACTCTGTTCATGTATGTGACTCTGGAATTTTGTAATTAGTGTGTTGAATGCTGCATGAATGTGACTGTGGGGATTGGAAACTGTATATGAATGTTTTGGTTAAGTTTGTGTTTGTAGAGAGAAGAGACTATGAGGTGGTTGAGAATTTGGTTTTCATAATTCCTTTGTTTTTTATTAGAAATGCAATTTGCCCAAGGCGCTGAATGTTGGAAACGGGAATGCTCGTGCTCCGATCATCAATGAGACGACAATTCCAAAGTTCTTTGATTCTTCTCGGTTGGAGAAATCAGTCAGTAGAAACAATACAAAGCTCAAGTTGTTCTCTGGTACTGCTAATCCAGTTCTTTCTCAGGTAGTTTTTTTTTTTTTTGTCAGTCTTTTTAATCAAGTTGTCTTTTGGTGAAGTATTTATTTGCTGAATCTCTGGAAATTTGTGAAGGAAATTGCTTGGTATATGGGTCTGGAACTTGGGAAGGTTAGCATAAAGAGATTTGCTGATGGAGAGATCTACGTTCAGCTGAAAGAGAGTGTTAGAGGTTGTGATGTCTTCTTGGTGCAACCTACTTGTACTCCGACTAATGAGAATCTCATGGAGCTATTGATCATGGTGGATGCTTGCCGAAGAGCATCAGCTAAGAAAGTAACTGCTGTGATTCCGTATTTTGGATACGCAAGAGCTGATAGAAAGGTAGGTTCTTTTTTTGTGATATTCTGTTCAGGTTTTATTCGTCATCATAATTGGTAAATGCAGTAGTATGTCTAGAAATTTCATCTTGTGTATTGTATTGATGCTTCCAGACACAAGGGCGTGAATCTATTGCTGCCAAACTGGTTGCAAACCTTATCACCGAAGCCGGTGCAGATCGGGTTCTTGCATGTGATCTTCATTCAGGACAGTCCATGGGTTATTTTGACATACCTGTGGATCATGTGTATTGCCAGGTACCTCATATTTCACAAGTTTGGTTTTTTGAGAGAGAAGCGTCTTCCTTTTTATGCAACCTTTGAAATCTTACCCAAATTATGTGACTATTTCAGCCTGTGATACTTGATTACCTTGCTAGCAAGTCAATTTCCTCAGAGGATTTGGTAGTGGTATCTCCTGATGTTGGTGGAGTAGCCAGGGCACGTGCATTTGCTAAGAAATTATCTGATGCGCCACTCGCCATTGTCGATAAAAGGCGTCATGGTCACAATGTTGCTGAAGTAATATTTTTAATTTACCTTGTCTTTTTCTTTTCTAAATTACTCCGTTTCTAACCTTCAAGCAAGTTCCTCACATGTGTTAATAATACTCTTCCCCACAGGTCATGAACTTAATCGGTGATGTTAAAGGGAAAGTGGCAGTTATGGTGGATGACATGATTGATACTGCTGGTTAGTTAAAAACTTTGTGAAACTCTCAGTTTCTATATGAATATGTTTGTTACCAACAAAAGAGTCCAACAACAATCTCTAAAAAGTAGTTTTCATATGCAGGCTTAATTCCATAGTCGAGATATTGCAATACAGAGAAGATTTCATTATTTGCAGACCAAAAACATCATAGCTAACAACCATTTTTATTATTTGCAGGAACCATTGTGAAAGGAGCAGCTCTTTTACATGAGGAGGGTGCACGTGAGGTTTATGCTTGCTGCACGCACGCGGTTTTCAGGTTTTGATCCATATTAGCTCGATTTCATCACACTTGTTCTCCTTTTTTTCTAGATAAACATTTGATGAGAGACTATTTGCTTGAATGAATCAAATCTGACAGTCCCCCTGCGATAGAGCGGTTATCAAGCGGTTTGCTGCAAGAAGTGATAGTGACGAACACATTACCGGTAGCGGAGAAGAATTACTTCCCGCAGTTAACGATTTTATCGGTGGCTAATCTTCTGGGTGAGACCATTTGGCGTGTCCATGATGATAGCTCCGTTAGTAGCATTTTCCTTTGATACTAGTTTTTGATGTTCGGTTTAGGATCGGTTTACCCAAACTCTTTTTTTGTTCTACGTCTTCTTCTTCTTCACAGTTTCTAACCATGTTTTGGCAGTTTTGCATCTCTTTCTGACCCAAACATCATCAGTTGTCTGAGTTCTGCCTTTTCTTCTTTTTAGTTTAGAGTTGTGATCAATAATATTTTAAAAAAAAATCATACTTCGAATAATTATTCAAAACAATTACACCTGTGTAAACATAATTATTTCTCATGATGATTTATTGACAAATTTCTATAGTAATTTTCACAATTGATGTATATAATTACAAATTTTATATATAAATAGTCAAAACATTTTTAGTAAAAAATTTAGGTTTGCTTATTCATTTTGTTTTGTGAAGGCTGCAAATAAAATTGTCATATCTGAGACGAGCAAACATTAAAAAGCTGCGTCTATCTTATTTTCATCATCTAGAGATGGGAAGAAAATAAAGTAAAAGGAGATATAGCAAGCGTTGAGCGGTGGAGAGTTCCAAGTCTGGGTCTCACTTCTTCTTTAGATGCTTCACAACCAGAATTGCAAGACAAAGATGGATGAACATTGTCATCTTTTCACCACTTTCAACAGATTCAGCCTTGAATGTATCAATTATATATTTTAGAACCAATCTATATCTGCCCGTACAACAGACTTCAGACACCCTGTCCGTATCTTGAGAGTCCCCAAGCCTACCTTCTCGATCCATTTCTGCAGGAACAAAATCATCAGTAAAGGTCTCTTGGTCTGGTGCAATACTACGTACACAGCAGGAGGCATGACACACAACTGATCACTATATAGTACCACTAACCTTAAAAAGGCCCAAAATTTTGGCCCATCAGATGTTAACTCATTTATTTAGTGGGAAAATTAGAACGGATTATTGGTTAAATAAAACTAGTCAGAAGATTAGGGTTTTCTTTTAAACCCCTTGTCTTTGCATATAAATAGTCTTTACATCGCCGCTTGAAACAGAAAAGTGTTTCTTCTTCTTCTTCTTCTTCTTCTGCTCTCCTCTGGTCCCTCTCTAGATTCATTAGTTTAATGTCTATTCATTCGTTTTCAATTTTCGTCGTAGTATAGCTGTGGTGAATAAAACCGTGTGCCAGAGATGAAGTTAAATTCTTCATCGCTGACGGCAAACACAACCCTCTAAGAAGTTCTGAGCTTTTTTTATAACAATTTTTGATTTTATTGGGGAGGTCGAAGTGATGATAAAGAATTCACAGTCTGTCAATAATGAAACAAATGGGTAATTTGCGACTGATTATTACATTGATGTGAATTTTTCACCTTGGAGAACTGATGTCCCAATCTCTCTCATCTTCTAGATTTTGTTATTTTATGAATTAGGCCATGAATGTTTACAGTTTTTGAATTATAGTTTCTAGTTTTTAGATTTTAGATTTTGGTTTGTGGTTTTTAGATTTTGTGTTAAAAATTTATTAAAAAAATGAAAAATAGAAAAAAGAATTCAATTCACGCTTAAAAATGAAAAACTAGTAAAACATAGATTTTGTTTTTTCTTTAAAAATTACCAAAAACCAACAAAATCTGTATTCTCTAATTTTTAGGAAATACAATTTTTACGGCTTTAAAATAGATAGTTGAAAAATCTAAAACCAAAAATACTTAAAAAATTTAAAGCCTTTCAAGGCCTTAATTAGTTAGGGCGGGTTTGATTAGTTTTTGAAAATTAGAAAAGAAAAGCCAATTAGCAGAGCAAGGGCGTCTAGTTAAAATGGCGTGAATTGCCTTGAAGGTTGGCGATAACAAGTCTAATTGCGATTCTCCGTGCCTATCAAACTTCGTTTTTTGGTATTGATAATGGCGTCGAACAAGTCGCTACACTTCTTTTTTCCTTCTAAGACTTTTTTTTGTTTCACAATCTTTAGATTTTTAAATTGACGATCAAAGAATCCGGTTAGGAGATTCGGTTACGTGAACCATTAATTTCAGATCACAATTTACTTGAATACATACTTAACCCAAAAAGGCTCCTACAAAATGCTATCAGCTGGGATTTTTGGAACGAGAATTGTCGAAGCTGGTTATGTTGGAGCCAAATAAATTGGAATTAATTTATTAGACAAATAGTGTTTTGGTTGAATTAAATTGCAATCAAGATAAAAGCACAATTAAACCAAAATCGACGTATTTGGACCCAAAAACAAAAAAACCAAAATCGACGTATTTGGACCAGTTTAGACCAACGGTTATTTGGTTAAATTGCAACCAAGTTGAGCACATTTTTGTAAACCGTGAATAGCATCAATACTGACCCGGCTCGTCAATGAATTTCAAATGATCACAACATGCCATGTAACTTTTGAAAGTACTCTACCTTTGAAGTGAAGGCTAGCCATTCTTTCATTCCTTCATTCCTTTGCTAATGTGTAATAGAAATATTGTTGTTCATTTAATAAAACTTTCATTCAAATATTATTGAATGGGATCATAATTATGACAATGTAATAATATGTTTGAAATAATATTTCCTACATAAAAATAAATTTCCGGTTTCAATGTTTCTTCTTTAGTCTCTCTCTACTCTAATTGACATATAAATACAATAAAACTAGAATGCGTTTCTCTTTAGGTGATGACATCTCAATATTTGGGAGAAACCTGGAGCTAACAAATCATTTAAAACAGGTGACCAATCAAAATATAAAAATTAATACAATTCAGCATATTTATCTAATAATAAAATTTTCTTTTTTTTCCTCTATTCCACGTGTACATATGTGAAACATAATATAACTTAAAAGCTCTCCAACGATTAAACAGTTTTGTTTTTATATAAAGCTTGAAGAAAATTGTTAATCAAGTTATTTCTCGATTTTATGCAAGAGTTATGTTGGATGATAGCAATTCAAAATTCTCCAAAAAAGATAGAAAAATAAATCTGTGAGTAAATTTCTACAGAATTATCAATTGGATTGTAAATTTGTAATTTTTCTAACTACAAGGTTACGTATCAGATAAAGAAATATTGTTGTGCAAATAATATAAAGAAAAATGGTTCCACCGATGATGCTGCTTTCAAGCAAGACACATATATCCCTTAATTATATTGTTTGTTTTTCTGTGTGAGAAATTGGCTAAAACAAATTTCTAAATTCGTTACGAACTTTTTATTTCATAAATATTATATATAGAATCGGAGGAAAACTCTAATTTTGATTTTGGAAAAAACCTTTGTTGTGTTTTGGTTGATCAACTCCAATAATCTGAAAATTTTCTTAAGTATATTCAGCTCAGCAAATTACGTTTGAGGCTATCACCTTAGAAATACTATGATAGTATGAACTATGTGATTTTTGTTTCCATCTTATGTGTATACATACTTATATGGTTATGTGTATATATACTTATATGGTTTCTTCTACATGTCTTTGATTTGATTTGATGGTTTTAGAACTTTTGATGAGTTAAGGGAAGTTGATATTTTCTTCATTAAAGGACACAAAGTTCTTTAAACATATTGGTTACTTATTATTTGTAATCTAACATCATTTTAGCAGTTTATTTTATTATAAATAACAATCCGCACTATGTGCAAAGTAAAATAATTTTACTGTAATTTATATATACAAAATCTGTAATATTTATATGTAAAATTATTATTTGGGATCTAAATTTTATTTGTGTAGTATATACTTTTCAGTTTTATTTGAATATATAAAAGTTTTGTATAATAATTAAGATTTAATATATGAAAATTATTATAATTTGAATTTTATATTATATCACCATATGAATAAAGAGTTCTTAAAATTTTATGAAAATGTAAATAAGTGATACAATTAAGTTATAAAGAAAATAAAAGAATTAATTTTTAGGTGTAAGTGATACAATTAAGTTATAAAGAAAATTAAAAAAAAAAATAAATTTTGGGTGTCATTTTAAAAAAAAATACGATGGTATGTAAATAGAAATACTAATGAAAAATTGAGGACAAATAAAGAAATCATTTCTCGAGCTTTGTAAGCGCAACACATCAGTATTTTTTTGTTTCTAAAGTAATCTCTCAATCGTGATTGGAGGATAAACTCTCTTTGTGAAGCATACATAAACTAGAGTGAATCAGTTACGTAGTATAAAAAAAAAACATATCCTTTTCACAGTGATGATTGTAGTGTTTGAATTTTGGCGTGTGATAACAAAGGTTCGTTGTCTCTTAAGATTTACATATAAGAACTGAAACGACCGGACTCGTTTTTTTGTAATAATAATAATATAATTAAATATCCCATAATATTTAATTACAACCCAAACAATAAATCAACAACAATTCAACATGCACAGCAGAATACAAACCAAACCAATTCTAAATTAATATAAATATCATATCAATTATAACCAATTAATAATCATCAACCTAGCATACTTCTAACAAGGTTCCAACAACAAAATAACATAAACAATAATACAACCGAGATCCTAGATCATCCTCCTCCTCATCGTCATGATTCCACGCTACACATTACCTGCACCACAAACACAATGAGATGCGTGAGTATTACCAGAAATACCCAGTGAGAAGATCCTCCCATCTACGAGCTATACACACAAGCAAATCAAAAGTACAAACACAAATAAAACATAACAAACCAGCCATTAAACTGAACACTCAATAACACATTCACCACACCTACACATTATCACCCAAAACAAGTTATACAACCCAATCGCTTAGATAAGCTCATGGTCACGCACTCACCTTAACAAGTGATTCACGAAAATAACGACAACCAAAAGAGAGGCTCTCCAATATCCAAGAACTACCAAACTCGCTCCTACAACCAATCACAAAAATAAACAAACATTGAAAAAAAACTGCCAGAAAAATCAGAAAAGAATAACCTCACAAGTGAAACCACGAAATCAAAATGAACCGTTAACTTTCTAATCCCTCCGCTGAAAAGCGAATTATATATGTCCTGAAGCTTCCCAAAAAATTTCAGCAAGATCAGATCTCAAATGAAACCGCAATCGGTCCCCAAAACATCCGCTGGTCTCAATCCGCGACTGAGACAAAACGCCCCACGAAACAGTCTATATATCCTAGAATATTAACTCAAATTCACTTTTGTAAAAAGGAAAATGTACTAAAATCTCTTAGCTACAACCCTACCAAAAATCAATACATTTCGAAACGTTTTGAGTAATCGGATATTCCTTCTTCCAAACCCTGACAGTTCTGTTTCTCTCATTACTCTAAAGAAAAAGCTTCATCTCCTTCTCTTCCTGCTTTACACTAAACAACCAAGAGTTCTCTCTCTCAAAACAATGTCGACAATAGCAAAAACAGGAGAGGAGGCGTCCTCTTATTAACAAAAAGTGTTTTTGGTTTAATTATAAAAAACCATGATTTAATTAGATTAAGCCAAGATTTATTTAAACCAGAATTAATTAAACGATCCTTTGATTTAATTAATAAATCGACCATCTTAGTAAATTAACCGCAAATTAAACCGACTTCACTCCAATTCTCGATATAAACTTCCATATTTCATATTTTTCGGGGCACGGTCGTTACAATTCTCCCCCACCAACAAGGATTTGTCCTGGAATCCCGCAATACTGTCCATCCGCCAAGGACCTCCATGCAACCGTCATCACAGCCCGCACATCCTCCGACAGGACTGAACACTATCAGCCAAAGTTTCCTGTGCAACTGTTGCAACAGCCGGCACATTTCCGTGACCCAACGGTCCACACAACCCTTACTCCACCGGTCAGCAAAGTCCTGACCCCACTGGTCAATCTAAACCATACTCTCCCAATCATCACCACTCTGGCCTCTTACCAGCATACACCTGACCCTCCCTGACAACACACAGAAACCCCGAGATTGAACCCCCATCAACCCCGAGATCCGCATCCGATCCCAACCGGACACCTGAGATTAAACACCCATCAATCTCATAAATCCACATCCGATTACCATGCTTATCCCCACGTCCTTGACACTTTTGCCACCAACTCATCTGCTCTTAGATCGCAACCTTCAAGCCATACCGATCACACTCTCAGACCCCCGTCTTCGAGCCATACCATCTCACCCTCGGTTCGTCACCCTCGAGATCTGGATACCAAGAGAACCCCCATCTCCTCAGGAGAACCTCCATCTCCTCTGCCACTCTCAGGACCGTAGTCCCTCGAGCTATCGGTATCTAGGGAACCCCCGTCCCCTCAGGAGAACCCCCATCACCTCATGAGTTGTTCTGGACCCCTGTCCCTATAGCAAACAGTCATAACGTCTATAAGCATTTCACCAACCGGGACCACCCCCCGTGATTAACGTAGAACATCTCAATGTCCTACCAACACCATACTCTCTCCAAGAATAACACCACCGCCATGGCCACCCCAGGCCTCACTACAAACATCCAAAACATTTTGGTGTTCACACACACCCTTTCCAAAAATAGCTTTTCCGCTTGGGAATTATCCACAACAAATCATCAATACGAGCGTAATAAAACAAACAAGTATTGTGATTCACCGCATCAAATGCTTTGCAAGCCGCACTTTCCATAAATAGGTAAGCTTTAACTATTCATAAAACTTCCTATTTTTAGAACCCTCATATTCTCTTAACACCGTGACACCACCAATCAAAACAAAAATCCTTGAGAACTGATCATATCAACTGTGACCACTCCTCAGGTCAACCACTACACAATTCCGCCACTCCAGGCATTTCACATCCCCTTTCCAAAAATAGACAAGTCCTAACTATCTATAGAACTTTCTATTTATGTAAACTTTCTATTTCTAGAAACTTTCTATTTATGGTAACTTTCCATTTATAGAAAGTTTCTATTTATGGAAACTTTCCATTTATCGAATTCCCGGGCTATTTCCTTTCCACATGACTCACGAGTCAAAAATCCAAACGAACTCCATTTGCAAAACATCTACACCCACAATTCACCGCCCACGGTATTTCCCGATACCGGCGTGATCTACCACTTTCTAACAATTTCTCAATAGCCGACTGCACCTTCCGCACATTAGCTAAAAACACCACACAACAAACCACACATAAAACAACTTACCGTGGAATCTCATTGAAGGCTCGAAGAGGATGATACTGGACTCCATACCACAAACAAATTGACTAACTACTCATAATCAATTCCATCACACAGCATCATAAATCGAGCAACAGGAAAATCATTCACCCAATTAAATTCCTAACCGCTCTAACCATCCACTTAACCATCCTAGAACCGTAAGGGCTCTGATACCAAACTGAAACAATCCAACCCGTTTTTTTGTAATAATAATAATATAATTAAATACACCATAATATTTAATTACAACCCAAACAATAAATCAACAACAATTCAACATGCACAGCGGAATACAAACCAAACCAATTCTAAATTAATATAAATATCATATCAATTATAACCAATTAAAAATCATCAACCTAGCATACTTCTAACAAGGTTCCAACAACAAAATAAGAGATATGTAACTTACAAAATTTGGCAATACATGTATTTTTTTTCTAAAAACAAAAATAATATTTACTTACAATCAAAAATTCTACAATTTACTACTAATACTATTATTTTATTGCAAATAGCTTTCCCAAATTTATTCTTAATATTTTTAACTACTATTTTGTGTGATGTTCATAATAAGTTTTTTTTAATATATATTTCATTTCAAGCAACCCTCCACTTTTTGTTAAATTTTTGACCACTTCTTAATATTATCCTCTTTTTTGGGTATACCTTTTTAAATCAAAGTTCACTGTTTTTCAATTTTGAAAATGATCCATAATATAGATCATTCAAACTATTTTAATTATTTATGTTATGTTATAATTCCAAATAATAGTAATATGAGTTTAATAGATAACATGAAATATAATTTAACTATCAAACCGAATCTCATGTTTTAAATAGATATTTTATTATAATGTAATTCCAAATATTATACACCAAATCCTTCTATTCTTTTATTGGTAACATGAATTTATAATATAACTTTAAACATGAATAACTTCTTATTTTGATTTAAAACCAACATACTTAGCACATTTATTATATGTTATGATCGAAATATTTAATTTTATATTAAGAACATTTTATTTATATTTGATTTTACTGTGTTGTATTTTTTCATTTCTTTTTTTCTTTATATTTTTGTTACAATAATAATACTTATCATTTCATGAATTTTGATTTTAATGAATTGATAAGTATTATTATTGTAACAAAATAATATCATTAAAAATCTTTCTTTATATTTTTGTTACAATAATAATACTTTGATAATATTTTACCTGAAAGATTTGTTACAATAATAATACTTATCAATCATTCTTCAGAATTTGACGAATGTAAATTGTATATTTTCTGTACAAGTGTGTTTTGTTGAATGGGTATTTGATTTCGATATTTAAAGTGATTGTTAAACTAAAATAGTAATAGTTATTGTTGTGTATTACGCATGGAAAATATTACAACTGTGTAGGAGATGAGATTAAGAGTTTGGTCTCTTGTAGCACCGACAAGCGGCACAAAACGGCATGTGGTTGACTTGTTGTAACTCAGTCTATGCCTCTATGGATTTACAGAAAATAAACATTGTTCGAACTCACTAGTCACTAAGATGTGATTATAAATATAAAACTCCTTCTAACATTTCTTTGTAAGAATGTTTAGTTGTTTACCCATCTCTAATCGTTGGTTTCCCACATTTACGTATCTTGTGTAGAAACCTCAGGAAAGAGTGTAATTTGCAAGTTGAATTATTACGATAGGTAGTTACTTTTATGTAATCGATTACTTGGAACCCACACAATAAACCTAAGAACTCTTGATGTATCCCAATCGAACATCAACTGCTACACAAAACATAAGTTCTACAAAACTGCTGCATAAACTCTCGTATCCACAAAACTCAATAACCCAATAACAACATTTTACAGTTACTATTTCAAAGCTTCGAATTAGAATCACAGTTTCATCAAAGAGGATGGAGAAAATAAAAGCATAACCAAGAGGAATAGCAAAGATTTTTTAATCAGGACAGAGTAGTGATGCAATTGCAGAGAAGCTGCCATCTGAGGATCTCTGAGCAGAGCAAACCTTATGTATCTTCATACCCAACTTTATCATATGGATGTTACAGTTTATAAAATTGGACCTAATCTGCCTTATTGGCTATGGTTTTATAATGTATAACAAGCGAGATTTCTAAGGTATAAAATAGAAAGAACGTGGAAGATGAAACGATTGAATTTCATATATAATAAGAAACATAGGACTGAATCAGCAGAGAACCAAGATGAATATTCATAATGGTAACTCCTTACAAAGACTACACAGACACAACAAATGAGTTTTGAGACCGTGACTAGGTTGATTAGAGATCTCAGATGCTAGAGTCATCATCAACCCAGAAACAAGAACCCTAATTTAACTGATACTCTTGATTTGTTACACACAGGAAAAAGTAAAAAACAGGAAAAGAGAATTGACTGAACTTTCCAAGACTTTTAAACTGGAGTCACATTATGGTGCATCGGCCCTTTTCTTCGTTTGGTTGCGCTGGCATTTGCTGGAACCGATGTGACTCAGAGGGATTGTATGTGAACTCAGATGTGTCAAGCCCATACTGTTTCCAACAAAAAGAAACACCATCAATGAATCTAGGGTATCATGTTAATGCTTTTTTTTTCTTCTTATTGCAGCACAACATAATACTCATGTTACCTTTTCCCTCATACGTGCACTCCAAGGGTCACTGCGGCTCGGGCGTTGGTCCGAAGTAGGAGCAACTGGGACACCAGTGACAGGGGCGGCTTGGCGGTTGATGAATGGCTGTCTGATTTGTTGTCTTGGAGCAATAAACTCATCATCACTGTCATACTCTGGTGGTGAATTAGCTGACCTAACCATCAGGGCAAGCAAGAAAAGCAAAGCCTGCAAGATAAACAAGACAGCATTAAGAGTTTTTTATAGGTAAATCATACAACAGTCTACAAGCACTTCCCAGGGATAATTTGATTTTTCAAGATAGTTTACTGACAAGTTAAACTCATCGGTGTTTCACCTTAATCTTTATAACTCAAAAAACGAGAAGAGAAGAAATTATCAAAAGTTCTTAAAGTTGCCTGCTCTTACCTCAAAAACAACTGCTCCTAGAGCTACCCATCTTACAATCATCCAATTCTCTCTCAGGAAGTTATATATTGTCTCGAAGTTTCCAGTCCTGTCAGAAGGAATTTCCTAGGAAAAACAATTATACAAAACGGTAAGATATGTACTTGAATAGTCTATCATGTCTGGTTATATAATCCGAACAGGCAATCTAGGCGAAGAGAAAAATAAACAAGAAAAAAAAAGACAACTCACCTCTCTCCAGCTGTGGTCGAAGAATATAAATGCTGCAGCTCCAAGCTCCACCAAGATCAATAAGATCAGAAGCAGAGAGTACTATTCTCAATTAAGGAAATAGAACATTTTATCATAACAAGGATATAAGTTATATGATATAACTAAAGTTCAAGGCATCAGAACTATAACACAACAAGGTCTTAATAATATAATTCCACAAGTCCTTATCTAAAACGAAATGTTGGATAAAAAAAAAAAGAAGCACATTCAGCAATGAGGATACACAAGATAAGCAGCAGACGCTCCTCGAACAAGTACCAACGCAGCCGCAGCAAGAAATAACAAAGAGAGTCACACCAATACCAATGAACAAGTATATGAACCTGCAATTTACATGATAAAACATAAGACTTTTGTTTCGGACCCAACATACTAAGCTAGTAAACGACAGTAACCAGTAGAGACAAACATACCAGGCTTTTGGAAGATTGTCAAACACATTAGAAGAAAGTGTCACAGCCATAAGCAATGGCCTTCCAAATGACACGTAACTTTGATCGCTATTTACCGGATCGAATGTAACGGAGTTATCTGTAGCCCTCTTGTACTCAACAAACAAGTAGATACCGTAACCAATCATGCCAAGTCCAACAACAGCCAGAAGGAAGTTGAGTAACTTCAACAAACACTCCAAACAACCTCTACAAGCCATTTTCTCTTCTTTTTATTTTTCCGGTTCACTCAAGCTTTTCTCTTTTAATTCATTAGCCTGAAGTAATTATCCTAAAACACACAAAAACCACAAAAAAAATAAATAAAAGATCAATTAATTGTGCCCCAAATTCAATTGACTATAATTACATGAAACAAGCCTCGTATGAGAGATATGGAAATCAAATCTTCTCTAATCGACATAAGAAACGATCAAAAATCACAGGGAGTTAATCTAATCTAAGCTTGGACTGGGTTTTATGATTCCACGAATTCAGTAAAACAACAACAACAAAAGAAAAATCATCGAACGAATGAGTTCAGATCGAGCCTCAAGGTGAACAAAATCCAAAATTAAGCGATCGAAGCATAGATATTGAAAACTTACGGAGAACTGTTTAAAGATGATTCTTCGATCTTCGCGATGATTGAATTTTTTTTTTGGGTTCTTGTCGTCGAGAGAGGAGGAAGGAAGGCGATGATGAAATCGAAGGACGGGAATTTTTTTTTTTTTTTTTGGTTTGGAATTTTTGCTGTAATACTGATGCAGGCTGGCAATTTAAAATATGAAGAAGGACTGACAAAATTAAAAGAGATAGGCCATTTTAAGCTTCTTCTCTTTTTGTTTTTGCAGAAGCCCAACTACATCTCTTCTACGTGTCGTTGATACACAAATTATTTTTTTCCTTTCTGTCGGCAATTTTAAATTAGTTTTGTGTAGAATGGAATGTACTATATATTATAGACAGTGTCCTAAAAACATATAAAAATCTTTCTTGTTTCAAATTTTACTAAATAAATCCAAATGTGTATATATTATCTGTGTACCTGTCGTTTCTGTGAATATATATCATCATCATTTTTCAGATTTCTTTATAGTAATTTTAATATTCAAATGTATACGATGAGCTCCACCACAAATTTAATAATTTATCGATTTTTGGTGATTGATCAATCAAACTTTCATCTATTCTATAATCCAAAAAACAAAACAAATATTCCGAGACTCCTTTTTTTTTTTTTTTGAGATTTATTATTTACACGAAAAGTTGGCTTACAAAAAAAAAATGCCAATGTAGTACATAAACCGGAGTTGCAATTTGAGTTAAACTTGAACTCTTAACTCCGGAGTTTTTGTGTCGGACAGGACCGGACTAAGTACAAGTACTTTCAAGTTTCAAACCGTCTCTGGTTTGGTCTGACAAGACCGGAGTTCGTTTGACACACCTTTTATAAAGTTATAAAACCAGTGTTACCCACACGTTGCCCGGTCAGTGTTTAAAGGTTTACGATGAGCTCGACTACAGCTGATAAAAGTTCCAATATTACAAAAACAGAATTGTTTATAGATATTTTTTTCTAAGTTAAAAAACAGAAGAGGGGTTTACCTAATGATTATTGTCTGAATTTTTTAGAGGAATCAACAACAACAGTCAGGCTCGTGAAAGAACAGATTTGATCGTCAAGGGTTTGTTAACGTCGTGCTTCAATCTCTAACCTTTGGTCCGGTATGATTCTCAATCTAATCTTTGTCGATTTTTTTCAAATCTGTGTGAAATTGATAATCAATTTGATTCTGGCGATTCTGGGTTGGATTCACCAATTTTTCTTCGAATCTCTTCAAAAGTTGTTGCCTTTTGTAGAAATTGATTACAAAACATCGAATTTTTCGTGGAAATTGATTCTATTTATCACAGTTAGTTAGCGTAGCGAATGGAGAAGTATAGAATTTGAGGTCTGATGTCGATTTGGATAAGTTTGGTCTCTCTCTAAACACTGACGATACTTTCTTGGGGTTCTTATGATGTGTTAATTGATGATTGATTAGCTCAGTGATTGTATCTTGGAGGGTTTTGTACATTTAGGATTTTTATGAATGATAAGAGTTCGATGTTATCATCAGAAACTCAAGAATACTTTGGTTCTTTCTCTGATTATTTTGGCATTTGGTTTTTTTTTTTCTTTTTCTCTTAGCGTTCAGCTTTCTCTTGTGGAAGGACTTGTGTCAATGGCAGACTTACCTGGATATCTACGCACTTGTTTGGATATGGGGAAGATAGCTTTCTTAGCAATCTTAGTATCTACAGGGATCGTGTTGCAGATTCTGGTATAATCCACCCCTGAGCGATTCTTATACTGTTTGTTACCACCATAGATTCATACTTGTGTTTAAGACACTTTGTTTGTTTGCTAATTTTTGTTCCAGGCTTGTGCTCTGTTCAATAACTGGTGGCCAATGCTAAGTGGTGAGTTCCATATTCCTCTACCTGAACTATCTCTTTTAACTGTTTTGACAAGTAGTTGGAATTTGATGAACTAAGTACCCTAACTGTGAATTTTCAAACCTGTTTGGTAAAGTAACAAAATGTAAGTGGACTTTTGTATTGCTCCCGGTTAATCTTAAATCTTTCTTTTGCTTTGCAGTTATAATGTATGTGCTCCTCCCAATGCCTTTACTCTTCTTCGCTGGATCAGACAGTTCATCTCTATTCAACGACTCAGATAATAGGTGCGTGTAATTTATATGTAATATAGTCTCCATTGTTTGTTTCTTCTGTTTGTATTTAACACATGAACAATTTTTGTTTGTATTTTCAGCTGGATCAATGCAGCCAAGTTCTTGACTGGTGCATCAGCAGTTGGAAGCGTCGCAATACCTTCGATTCTAAAACACGCTGGACTTATCGGTTGGGGCGCGTTTGCCCTTGATCTCTCATCATACGTTGTCTTCCTCATCGCTATTTTGGGATACATTTGCATAGGAGATGCCAGTGACAACTATTACAGCTACATTTAGAAACACACACACACACACAAACATTTTTATCATCATGAGTTACATCTCAGCCTTTTCGAACGAGAAACCTCTTGTTGCGATGGAATCGTTCAGCTGATTGGAAATTTCACAAGTTTTTGTGTCAAGTGTATATGTATGATTAAATGGTTTGTAAGATGAAGTTTTTATATGGTTTTGTTATGTATAGAAACAAAATTTTATTATTTGGGGAATATATAAAGTCTGGTTTTTTTTTTTTTGAACAATGTGAAAAAAACAAAAGCTTTACTAAAACCATCTCTCAGTAGAGAAGCTGTGAACAATTGTATGAATGCGAGCTCTCTGTGTTAAGAAAGTTTGTTGCTTTCTCTCGAAACTATCTCTCAATTCTTCGATTCCTTGTCGTTTTGGAAACCATAGTCGTGGTTTCTCTAATGAAGAAGCTCTTATACTTCGTCGTTTATCTGAGGGAGGTCTTGTACATGCACGCCACTTGCTCGACAAAATTCCTCAGAGAGGAAGTAACAGCCGGGTCATCTACTGGACTTCGCTTCTTACGAGATACGCGAAAGCTGGATACTTGGATGAAGCACGGGTTTTGTTTGAGGTTATGCCGGAGAGGAGTATCGTCACTTGCAATGCGATGTTGACGGGTAATGTTAAACGTAGGAGAGTGAAAGAGGCTTGGACGTTGTTTAGGGAAATGCCCAAGAATGTTGTTTCGTGGACTGTGATGCTTACTGCGCTTTCTGATGATGGAAGGACTGATGATGCGGTTGAGTTGTTCGATGAAATGCCTGAGAGAAACGTGGTTTCGTGGAACACGTTGGTTACGGGTTTGATTAGGAATGAGGATATGGAGAAGGCGAGACACGTGTTTGATGCTATCCCTTGTCCAGATATTGTGTCTTGGAACGCTATGATTAAAGGGTATATTGAGAATGATGAGATGGAGGAAGCGAAAGTATTGTTTGAGATTATGAGTGAGAAGAATGTTGTTACTTGGACGAGTATGGTTTATGGTTATTGTCAATGTAGTGATGTTCATGAAGCGTATAGATTGTTCTGTGAAATGCCTGAGAGAAATGTTGTTTCTTGGACTGCTATGATTAGTGGGTTTGCTTGGAATGAGTTTTATAGAGAAGCTTTGTTGCTTTTTCTTGAAATGAAGAAGGATCTTGATGCAATATTACCAAATGGTGAGACTCTTATCTCTCTTGCTTATGCTTGTGGTGGTCTTGGTGTTGGATTTCGTCGTCTTGGTGAGCAGTTGCATGCACAAGTTATATTTAATGGTTGGGAAAGTGTAGATCACGATGGAAGGTTGGTGAAGAGTCTTGTTCATATGTATGCATCTTCTGGTTTGATTGCTTCAGCGCAATCTCTGCTCAATGAAAGCTTTGATTTGCAGTCTTGTAACATTATTATTAACGGTTATCTAAAAAACGGGGATTTGGAGCGAGCTGAAACTCTGTTCAAGAGAGTGGAGAGCTTACACGACAAAGTATCGTGGACATCGATGATTGATGGATATCTAGACGTGGGTGATGTATCCAGGGCCTTTGATCTGTTTCAGAAACTTCACGACAAAGATGGGGTTACATGGACGGTTATGATCTCAGGACTTGTCCGAAACGAGCTTTTTGCAGAAGCTTCATCCCTACTGTCAGATATGGTGAGATGTGGTCTGAAACCGTTGAACTCGACTTACTCTGTTCTTCTTGGTTCTGCGGGAGCCACTTCGAATCTCGATCAAGGGAAGCATTTACACTGCGTCATTGCAAAAACCACAGCTTGCTATGATCCTGATCTCATCCTTCAAAACTCTCTTGTCTCTATGTACGCTAAATGTGGAGCCATAGACGATGCTTATGAGATATTCTCAAAGATGCTCCGGAAAGATACAGTTTCATGGAACTCCATGATCATGGGGTTATCGCATCACGGCTTAGCGGATAAAGCCTTAAAATTGTTCAAAGAGATGCTTGATTCGGGGATGAAACCGAACTCTGTAACGTTTCTTGGAGTCCTCTCAGTTTGTAGCCACTCTGGACTCATCACAAAGGTCTTAGAACTATTCAAAGCAATGAAAGAAACCTATTTGATCCAGCCCGGAATCGAGCATTACATCTCCATGATAGACCTTTTAGGCAGAGCCGGAAAACTAAAAGAAGCAGAGGAATTCATCTCAGCCCTGCCGTTCACTCCAGACCGTACGGTCTATGGTGCATTGTTAGGCTTATGTGGGCTCAACTGGAGAGATAGAGATGCAGGAGGCATAGCGGAACGAGCTGCAATGCGGTTGTTAGGCTACGTTTTTTTTTTTTTTTTTTTTTGTCAGAATCTGGATTTTATAATGATAATTTTTTCTATATATTTATAAGATCCATATTCTCTCCATTCTTTATTACTTCTTTTTATTTAT
Organism: Camelina sativa; assembly: GCF_030686135.1. Classification (NCBI taxonomy): domain Eukaryota; kingdom Viridiplantae; phylum Streptophyta; class Magnoliopsida; order Brassicales; family Brassicaceae; genus Camelina; species Camelina sativa. Next base: position 16,344,277 of record NC_141893.1, read on the forward strand.
TTTTGGCAGTTTTTTTATATCATTAGATATCACATGACTATGAAAGCACTATAATATTTGTTGAAATCATTTATCTATAGAAATTAATTTATACTGAATTAAATACCTAAACATTTAAGCACTCTCTTTAGTTATGGGAAAATTAGAAATAAAAGAGTTTTTTTCAAACATTTGTCCATATACACTTTTTTTTAAAGATTGTTAATTATGACGAAAATACCCCTACTAATATATATAGTGAAGTTTTTAGGAGTTTAAACCAAAAAACAAACAGAAAACTCATGTTAGTATATAACTGTGTAAAAAAAAATTTGAAAAAAAAATGTTCTGGGTGTCAAAAATCAGTTTGTAAATTGATGATTTCTGGTCTAAATTGTTCAGAAAAGACTTTCTACGATTTCTTCAAGTTCTGAAATATTTAGATGATTTATTCTACAGTTTGTACATGTTTTACGAAGTTTAGACGGAAAATTTGTTCTAAAAACTTCAGAACCTGAATTTTGTATGTTCTACAAAATTAAGAATATGTATTCTACATTTTTCTTCATTCTACATCAATTCAAAATATATTTTCCACGTTTTATCCTGTATACTAAAAAAAGTAGAAGATATATCATAGACATTTTAGAATTTATAATCTGTAAAACTTAGAATACCATAGAAATAGAAAGAAAATAAATTAAATAAGGAAAGTCAATATTTTTTAAATAATCTTAATTTATGGTTACGATTCTGTATTTATTGTTTAGATATGTTCTACTATATTTTAGAATGTGTATTCTTAATTATTTAGAAAAAAGACAAATACAGAAAAAATCAACATTCCACATGACTTAACCTAACATGATCGGTTGTTTTCCCTCTCTTCCACCTTCCACAAAATTTTCATTTACCTGATTCGGTTGTGTGTTACGTTCAAAGGAATAGTTGATGATTATATGAGTAAAGTCCAGTTCAATTTGAATAAGGACCCACATGATACAAGTGATGGTGATGATGTAAGAGTTGATCGGGGAAAATCAGCAGCTATTATTTCAAAGAATTCACATAAGCCGAATGATGATTTATTAGAAAAGCCTATTGATGTTAATTTTGGTGATGTTGCTGGTTTAAGGTTGGAAGATTCAATGCTAAAATAGGGAAAATATTTTAACAGTAAGAAAGTCATCAAATATTAGAATCATCACATGACAAGACAAACTCCACATCAAAACCCTAAAACAAACATAGAGATACACAAACAAGCGCTTCTTTAGAGTTGATCATCATCAAAAATCAATAGCGTCAATTGTTCTTCTACTCACAGAAATCCTACACCTTACAAACCCTGAATTCCCTTCTTCTTCCTCCATGCTTCTCACGTCATCACCTTCTACCTCTACCTTTTCTTTTTTCATTCTTTTTTTTGTTTTAATGTGAAGCAAAAAAAAGGAAACTGATTTTTAACTTTGCTTGTTTTTCTTCTAATTTCAGTTAATAAAAAATAAAAATTTAATTTGTGATTAAGGGTAAAATTGACTATAATTTTCCTCTAAAACCTAATTGACCAAACTTAAAAAAAAAGGTGTAGATGGACAATTTTTTTAAAAAAACTCCTTTATTTCTAATTTTCTCTTTAGTTATTGTAGTTAACTTTATAGTCTCCTTTTTTTTTTGTGAGAAAATGGAAAACAACAAACCTCCCTTAATTTATTAAAATAAAAACCAACTATAAACGAACAATCCGAGCAATGGCAGTTCCTCTAACATCCTCATCTAAACACAAATCAAGACAATTAGGACAAAAATCCAAAAGATGCAACCCTAATGGTCGAGAGAAAGCATAAGGAAAGAGGGATGGGAGGATTTTTCCATATTTTAAGTGTTTTGACTTTTTATTGATTCATCTATATATATAAAGTTAACTCTCCTCACTTCCACATCAGCATCTATCTAATCAATTTTTTGTTTTACATAAAAAATATTATTTTTTAATATTCATTCATTGCATATTTATTAATTATAACTAATAATAGTAATAAATAAATAAAAAATAAATTAACTAAAATTAATTAAATTTTAAAATAGTATAAACAATAATATAAATTTTTAGTAAATAATAAAAATAATAAAAATCTAAAAATGAATTAAGTAAATTAAATGAAAATTTTAAAATAGTAAAGATAATACTATAAATTTGTTTTAGTAATAATGTTATTATTAAAATTGTAACCAAAAAATGATTATATTCCAAAATTTAGAATGGGTTAATGAGTTTTAGAATGTAAGTAAGATTTTAATGCATGGTAGAGTAAAAAAACAAGTTATGTAATTGTATTTATAAAAATCTAAACATGAAAATAAAATTGAAGTGAAACATTAGTTTCTAAGAAACATATACCATAAAGATTTATTATTAAATTTTACTTATAAAAAAGAAAAGATTTATTACTTAACTTAACTTAACTTAAAAGTTTTGATCTAAAACAAATACATTGTAAGGGGCACACTTTTTTTTGAGAAAATTATGAAAAAGAATTTTGAAAAAATAATCTATCTAAAAAAACAAAATCAATGGTGAGGAAATATAGAAAAAATGATATGCAAGCTGTTACAAAAAGTGACATGTGATTTGTGTAGCATATCTCATAAGGTATATTATCTACAATTTTTAATATGATATAAAACATATATAACAAATATAACATATATATATATATATATATTATCAAATGCTTTTAATCCAAAACATTGACAAAAACAACATATTTAAAGTACACTATGTTTTTTTTGAGAAGACAAAGTTGGGGTTGAATCACAAAATTAACATCTGTAAATAACATATGAGATTTTAGAAAAATATGTAGCTTGGATTAGTGAATAGATATTCATTGTGGGGTTTAAATGTTTCATCATTTAAGCATTTTTGACTTAGCATAAAATTCTATTATGCCAGATGATGCATTTGGACAACCTCATTGTAGCGACATAGCAGCAAAACTGTTCATGAAACTTTGTATATTCGCATTTAATATAGGATATCGATATGTTTAAATGGTCTCTATAATTAGGTCAACGATCGACATTGACGTTAAAACTTTTAAAATAATGTTTTCATGGGATATGAATATGGAATGAACTCTTTTAAAGATAAAAGGTCAGAAGATTGTCGACAATATTATTGCGACACTAGACAATATATGTTATATATAGATTAGTAAAATAAGTACGGTATTTATATAGATTTATATTTTAATCTTTAAATTATATTCATATTCAATGATTTTTATTGATAAAATTTTTAACTAAAATCGTAAATAGATATAACAAATAAATATTATCTTAAAATATATATATGTTGTATATCACTGAGTAAAGTAAGTTATATATTTATACTCAAAAGTTGTAATGATTATATTTGAGCTCAACAATTTCTATTGATAAGAAATATTTTAAATTAAAATCCCGCACGTGCGCAGGTACAAATTCTAGTTAAATTATAAATCCACAAGGGATTTAAAAATATTTATTTATTTTGACCTCACACATCCTACCAAAAAAAAAAAAATTGAGGCTCCAACCTATCCACATCAGCTTCTTAAACTTTTTTCTTAATTAGGCTGCCACATCACCTTAGCTTACATATCTACATTGTAAACTATCACTTAATTTCTACCATGTTGTTAATTTCTACATATCTACCTTCGACGCGTCTCTTTGTTTTTATTTCTAATGCATAAATTAACAAATCATCATAATTTATTTACATCTTAATAACCTTCGTCGCAAATCTCCTTCATTGCAAAGGAAGACAGTTTTGTTTCAACTTCGTCAGTTGTTTAAAGGACCTTCCTTCAACCAACACAGGTACTTTAAACCATAAATGAAAATGTCTCCCGATTAAAACGTCAAACAAGCATGGTAATAGTTATATTCTATATTATGAAATTTAATATTTTTTACTATAATAATTATATAGTTAAATAAAATTGCATAAAATAACATTATTTTATAAAAGTATATTGTTATGGAAACAATAAAAGAGAAGACAATGACTTATTGTGAGATTTTGGTGTGGAAATTTGAAAGTCTTAAACAAAGTGAAAAAGAGTTGAAATTTTTAATTTGTTGTCAACGAAGACGAGTTGTGCTGCAAACATTTCCACAACCTCCAACTTACTTAGATGACTTATTATCACAGTCAACATCGTTTCGAAACAATATACGAGTATATAATTCAATGCTTGCTTTTCCATCAATGGATGGAAAAATTAATTACGATATCAATTCAAGAAATGTTCCTTTCACTTTTCGTATGCATGGTCAAAATTACCACAAAGTTGGATCTCTACTACTAGTCGAAGGAGATCTACCACGTTTTGTGCAGGTATACGTATATGATACAGCTCATGAACTACAAAATCGTCTTAATGCACTATCCATATAGAGAAGGATATACTACGAAGAGGTCATATGTTACAATGCGAGAGTATTATGCATACGAAAAACATTCAAGATTGACATCTCCAGGAACAATAATTCGTTCAGGCCGTCTTTTCTATCAAAACGTGGTTGATGCATACATTGCTAATGAGCAAGAACGTATGAACTTTTATCTGTATAACCATAAAAACTTAGGGCAGATCTTTACAATAATGTATGTGATGGAGTTGAACAAGGTGATTGTAACATCCGCGATCCGGAATCCCAGTTTAGGGGTGAAACGACCTGACCCGTCTTTTTTTAAAATAAATAATAATCATAATAAATTACAATTAGTGGTCCATACCCACTAGCCACCTAACCACAACCACATTCAAACAGCAGAAATAACGATATCAATAACCAATAATAAAATATCCAGTAATCAAATATAACCAATCATCAGAAAACATGAAACCAACAACCTAGAAATGTTTCTCATGACCAACTCTAGCAATCTATCAATGCCATACAACATCCAATCGAGTCCCTAGAACATCCTCCTCTTCATTGCCTTGATTCCACGATCACACTTTGCCTTTACCTGCACCACAAACACAAATTGCAATGCATGAGTATTTTATAAACACTCAGTAAGGCAATCCTCCCATCTACTGGGCTATACACACAAGCAATAGAGACATTTCTAACCATCAACCAACAATCAACAAACAACAAATAACAAACCAGGACTCTGCATCGACCGACACCAACATGCATCGACCGACACCACATGGGGATGCATCGACCGACACAAGGGATGCATCGACCGATGCAAGTAACACATGCATCGACCGACACTCGCACTGCATCGACCGACGCATGCTCGACATAATACGAAAACCCTAGGTTTTACGCGCCGTCCTCGCACTTGCATCGACCGACGCACTAAAGTGCATCGACCGATGCAACATGCCGAGCAACGTGTTCCCCGAAGCTTCTCGCCGGATCTTTGTTCCTGCAACCACAAAACTCGATCCCAAGTCACAAGAAAGCTTCCTAACGTCCCAAATAACCATCTAACAAGCCTAACCACACATAACAAGCAAATCAGAGATATCTCCAGCTTAGATAAGCCATGGTCATGCACTTACCTTTGCCAAGACGAATCTGAACCTTAAACCAACAAGAAAACACATCCAGGAAGCTCCTACAACGATCCAGCTACAGATCTCTACAGGAACAACTTCCAATCTCCAGAAATCACCAAGAACACTCAAGAACAATTAGGGAACTTTTCTCTCTTTCTTTTTCTCTCAAAAGCGGCCAAAACCCGACTAATGAGTCAAAACTCATTTTAAGGGTTTTCACTAACCCAAAACGCAGCGTTTAACTTAACTCGTCCGCAGAAAACTAAACCTGCATCGACCGATGCAATCCCCTAAACCGGGATTTTGGTTCGTGGATGTTACAAGGGGATGCATCGGTCGATGCACGGGTAGCGTCGGTCGATGCAGAGTCCTAGTTTGTTATTGTTTGGTTATTGGTTGTTGGTTGATGGTTAGAGAAGTCTCTATTGCTTGTGTGTATAGCCCAGTAGATGGGAGGATCGCCTTACTGAGTGTTTATTAAATACTCATGCATCTCAATTTGTGTTTGTAGTGCAGGTAAAAGCAAATTGTGATCGTGGAATAATTGCAATGAAGAGGAGGATGTTCTAGGGACTCGATTGGTTGTTGTATGGCATTGCTAGGTTGCTAGAGTTTGGTCATTAGGACATTGCTAGGTTGATGGTTCTATGTTTTCATGATGTTTGGTTATTGTATATTATTATGCTTATAATATTGGTTATTTATTATTTGATATTAATTGGTTTTTGGTATTGAGTATTTTTCCGCTGTTGGGTTTGGTTGTGATTAGGTGGCTACTAGATATGAGACCACTAGTTTAGTGGATTTATTATTATTATTATTATTATTATTTTATTATTATTATTATTATTTTTTTTTTAAAAAAACAGGTCGGGTTGTTTCAATGATGCAGATTCAAAAAAAACTAGGCAAATAAATCATTTTACCATCTTAGTTCACAGGTGGACCGTGATACATGGTAGAGAATTATCGAGACATAATTGCAATATATAGACGGTATGGAAATTCAGACCTTTTCATTATTAGAACATCAAATCGAAAATGAGAAGAAGTGAACGAACATATAAAAAAGGCGGGAAATGAGAATGCAAATGAAAGACCTGATATTGAATGTCATGTATTTAAAATGAAATTGTAGGAACTCTTTAAAGACCTACAAGATGGAATCTTTTTCGGCCCTATTACAGCATGTAGAAATATAATTTATTAACAGATATTATCTTTTGTTATATTTGATAAAGATGCAGAAGAAATAACTGGAACAACTACAGAAATCGTAAGAGCTACAAATTATTGAAAATTGTTTTATTGTATGAACTAATAGATTTAGACTTAAAATTCAATTAACTCTTATTATGTTGTTCATATAGATAAAAAGTAATATAGGCGAAAAAGAATTAGAAGACGTTCCCACATATGTGTGTTCAATTGTTGGAAATACTTATTTGTTCGAGATTCTGTTAGAGATGTGATGAGAGGAAAACACCTTAATGTTTAGGGAATAGTATATTGACTCTCATAATCATAAGCTTTAGGTTACATAGAATTATATAGTACAAAAGTTTCCTAAAATATAATAATTGCAAATATATAAATATCTAAATAATAAATATTACAATATCTCATATTAACTAGAGGATCTTCTAGATCCTTTTACAACATCCGTATTCCGGGAATAGAGTTTGGGATGTGTTGAGTAAACCAAAGGAGTGGGTTTTAATTGATTTTTGGTTTAATTATATCATGGTTTAATCTAATTAAACCATAAACCCTTAATTTCCCTCATAAGTCATGCCTCCTCTCTAGATTTTTTCTTTTGTGGACATTCAGAGAGAGGGAGAGAAAGAGAGAGAACCCTTGTTATTTGGTGTAAATGAGGAAGAGAAGTAGATCAAACTTTTTCCTTACAGTAAAGAGAGAAACAGAACTGTTAGGGTTTGGGAGAATGAGAATCCGACTGCTCAAATCGTTTCTAAAGCTATTGATTTTTGGTAGAGTTGTAGCTAATAAATTTTCGTACACTCTGCTTTTTACAGAAGTTAATTTGAGTTAATATTCTAGGAAGTATCAGAAGTTTCGTGGAGCGTTTCTTTTCAGTTGCGGATTGAGACCATCGGGTGTTTCGGGATGGATTGCGGTGTCATTTGAGATCCGATCATGCTGCAATTTTGCGGAAAGCTTTTGGACGTCTCGACCTTGCTTTTCACCGGAGAGATTGAAAAGTTAACGGTTCGTTTTGATTTTGTGGTTTCACTTGTGAGGTTGTTCTTTTCTGATTTTTCTGGCAGTTTGTTTTTAATGTTTGTTTGTTGTTTTGATTGGTTGTAGGAGCGATTTTGGATGTTCTTGAATACTGGAGAGACTCTCTTTTGGTTGTTGTTATTTTTTTCGTGAATCACTTGTTAAGGTGAGTGCGTGACCATGAGCTTATCTAAGCGATTGGGTTGTATGATTTGTTTTGTGTGTTGATGTCTAAGTGTGGTGAAAGTGTTATTGTTTGTTCTGTTTAATGGTTGGTTTGTTATATTTTATTTGTAGTTGTACTCTTGATTTTCTTGTTTGTATAGCTCGTAGATGGGAGGATTGCCTCACTGGGTATTTTTGGTAATACTCACGCATCTCATTGTGTTTGTGGTGCAGGTGGAGGCAAAGTGTGACCATGAGATCATGGCAATGAAGAAGAGGATATTCTAGGGACTTAGTTGTTATGCTTTGGTTTCTGCTAGGTTGCTAGAATTTGAATGTTGGTGTTAGAACTATGGTTTAAGTTGCTAGTTTTTGGTCTATGTTTCTGGTTAATTATTAGTTTAGTATTATTGGTATTTTCCGCTCCTTATTTGGTAGAGTTTCTGCATATTTAAATAAATATTTTTAGATTATTTATTTATTATTTATTATTATTATTTATTATAAAAAATGGATCGGGTCGTTTCACAAGGTGGTAATGGAGAAGCGACGAAAGTTACAGCTTGAGATTGATGAAACATTGACATTATGAAGTATGTGGAGTGGTTGTGTAGTGGCCATGTACATGGGAGGTTCGTGGGAAATGAAACTTGAGTTTGTCTCATCGGACAGACATAGATATGGACCATACGGTGATGGTGGTTAGGTAGATGGCACGGTGAAGGCCATACATGTGATGACCGTAATTTTTAGATGAAGATGAAACAGATGGCTATTTTTTAAAAATATTCAAAAGAAATTCGGTTTGATTCAGAGGCTTATAATAAGCTTGAATGATAGAATCACTTTTGGCTTGAAAATAAAAATTATAAAAGGGAAGCACTTGGATTAGATTCAGAGGTCTAATATGGCCTTGAATAAGAGAAGCTTGATGGATTAGATTCAGAGGTTCATGATGAACTTGAATGTGAAAGCACTTGGCTTAACAAAAAAAAAAATATATATATATATATATATATATATATATATATATATATATATATATAAAGAAAGAGTTTGATCGTTGGATCAAAACTCTGGAGCAAACCTGCTCTGATACCATGTTAGAGATGTGATGAGAGGAAAACACCTTGGTGTTTAGGAAAGAGTATATTGACTCTCATAATCATAAGCTTTAGGTTACATTGAATTATATAGTACAATAGTTTTGTGAACTATAATGATTGCAAATATATAAATATCTAAATAATAAATATTACAATATCTCATATTAACTAGAGAATCTTCTAGATCCTCCTACAGATTCAAGTTAAATTTTTTGATTTTAATGCATCATATCAAGCTTTTACATTCTCGGAGATTATATACCAAATAAAGGTAAATATCATATATATTATGATGTGTTATGTTTGCTAAATACAAAATATTATTTCTCATAACATATTAATGGTTGTCTTTATGTGTTTAGACAAGTTCAGACAATGAAAATTACGGAAACAAACGCGAAATCCGTAACAAACATCAAAAACCAATTGATGATCAACAGAAGAAACCAAGAATTGAGAAATGAATTTGATATTTATTTTTTTATAAGTCTATGCATAAAGTTAGGTTTTTATATAATTATTTCAATTTGGTTTGAACTCATCCTTAGGATATGTTTTATTTTTATTATACCAAATAAAATAAGTGATATAAAAGTTCAGATTTCATGAATGTTTGGTTAATAATTATTTAAAGAATATATTATTCAATAATCATCATAATAATTAACTGATATTATATTATATTAACTAAAAGTAATAATAACAAATATGTAATTTAAAAACAAGCATACATAATGCATACATCACTAAAAATATAAGAATGGATGACTTCTAATAAATAAATAAATATATATATATATATATTTATATTTATATTTATATTCTACAATTATATAAAATATACTGATTAAAAATTAAACAAAACTCATGTAAGGGAAGAGTCCATATCTGGATATAAAGTATTGTCCTTTTCTTTTTAAATATAAATGAAGTTAAAGTATTTTTCTCCAAAAATTGCAAATACAATTTTTTCACAAAAGTATTAATAGATAGTATTTTGTAAAACTTTTAGGTGCTATTTTGTAAAACATATTTTTGGATGTGCTATTTGAGTCATTAACATACTTTTATGAGCTATTTGGGTAAGTAACTTTTTTTTAAAAGTGTGTATTAGTTTTCTATATATTTTTTTCTCGTGGGATAACCATTTTCCTTTATGCTTCACAATCTTTACGCTTGCCTCCATTATTTATGTTCCCCAAATCTCTCGGCCCCTCTCATCTTTCACCCTGGAGACGTCGAACCCGAACTGCTAACTACATTGATGGTACTATCCATCACCTTGAACCAGGTTCTGCTATTATTGTACAGTACTCTATTTCCTTCATGAACTTGACTTAATAGACAATAAAACATTAATTTACCTGTTGTGTTTCTCTTTTTGGGTACTTCTTAATTTCATATTTTGCTTGTTATTTACCCTGTTAAAACTCCTTATCCTCGCCCAAGTAAAATATAGATAAATGAGAATGACTATAAATACAGTTGCTAGGAAACAAAACGTATTTATTATTATTTGCTCACACGTATTCTGGTTTCTTATTGCAGAGTGATCATGGAAACTAATCTTATTGTCCTTTTAGCCGGTGGTGGTTTCATATGGGTGATGTTTGTAGTGAAGAGTTGTTGGAAGATGTGTTGTTTCGATGGGGCAAAGAAGACAGTCACTAGTGGCGGTGAAGATGATGAAGGTGGTGGAGCCGTGGAGCTGGTGGTGGCGAAAGCAATGGTCGAGGATGATGTGTCAGAGCATGTTGTGGCCGTTGCGGCACAGTGATTGGTGGTTGTAGCGGTGTCGGAAGAAGATGTGGTGACGGCTGAGGATTCGAAGTATTTTTTTTAAGTTAGATATTATTCTATTATTAATATTTAATACTGAATTTTATTTTTCAAAATTATAGTTTGATTTAATTTATAATTTTCTCATTTGATTATGTTGGACTGAATATTATCTAAAATAAATAAATCAATTTGAATTTATCACCCTACGAGATTGCATTGAACCTTAAACGGGTATGCGAAAACCAAACATTTTCGTAACTGCATCGAAACAGATATATTCAACATTTAATATCATATTATCTCAAATATTAGAAAACTAATTAAAAAAAAAAAGAAGACCTCAACTTGATATAACAATTAAATAGTTTCCTTAATTCTCTATAAATGGTTTCAAATTTGGTGTTGTGGAAAGAAAAAACACAGAACTCAAATTTCTACAAGTTAATTTAATTTATAATTTCTAGCATCTCATCTCGTTTATGATTCATGCCATTTCTTTTTAATTAGTCATGATCTTTTAATAAATAACATAAAAAGATTAGTATAAGTCACAAATATTATACACAAAAAATTAAGGCTGGTAAGACCTTCCATACAAGTTGGTAAGACCACTATAGCAACTCATACAAGTTGCTCAAAAATAAACTAATCATATAATTAATATTATTTTAATTAAAGCAACCCATTTACAACTTTTACAAAATCAGCCTTCCATTAGAGAATTTCTACTTTATAAGATTGCTTAATCATTAAAATTTTAAGATTCTAGACTCCTAAGACCGATGAATGAATGTTTCTAGAAACGTTGCTGAAGAGATTGATGATGAGTTAATGTACACTGAAGTTTGTCCCTTGCTCTGGCTATTGTAGTAGTACTAAATCAATCTTCTATCTTGATGGTTGATGTTGTTATTGCTTCATGGCCATCTTCGTGCTCCTTGTTTCAGTTGCTGCTGCTGCATTCTTTGTCGTTGTAGTGAAGGCAAAATCTGGAGCTATAGAGGAAAGAGCTTGCTGATGTCTGAAACAATATGCATATTATTTTCTTGAGGCTTGCTTTGTGAAGAAGACATGGTTCTAAAACGGCTCTTTAATCCTGCAAAACAATAAGAATGATTCAAATCAGTTGGACCATTTAAACACAAAGTTATGAAAAATTGAAGCAACAACAAAACCATAAATCTCAGTCTCACTTACTGTTATTGCCTGACTTGCCGAATTGTTGGAAAACATCATAAAGTCTTGGCGTCAACGTACGGTTAAGCTTCATCTCTCCTTCGGGGAATGGATGAGTTGTTTTTTTGTAGAGATCTGTTTCAAAAAATCCAAAAGAAGCAAAATGCAATAACTATAAAAGCAAAATATTCACATGATAATGATAACACACCACCTGAAAGAAACCCATCATCAAAAAAGACAAACTTATAATCACAATCTAGTAAATTTAAGAGTTACATAGACCAATCTAGTAAAGAGCAGAGCCATCTACCTGAAGGGGCCATAACACCGCTAGCAAATAGAGTCATTAGATGAACTGTGGAAGGCAAATCATCTATAGATTTGACTTATGAACACCACCCGTCGCATATGACTTGTGAAACTGACTTTGAACCTGAATAAACAATTTAACAGAATAAAATAGGCCTCTCACACACACAAGAATAAACATGACTTGAAAAAAAAGTTGGTTACGGGTAAAGAAAACTGATTTAATGATGAAACCAGCTACTTGGATCAACAAGAGTGGTAAAAATGGGAAAGATGATCCAAATATGTATATAGTATCTAAAAGTCAATATTAGGTTCTTATAAGTAGGAAATGACATCAAATCATAACATGCTTCAATTTAAACCAGAATGCAATGTAGGAATTCTAGACCTGGTTCAATCTTATGTTTCTAACCACTCAACTAGCATCAAAGTACTATTAACTTGGGCATTGATCCTAGTTTAGTGAATTTAAACAAGTTAACAAGGCTAAACTCATCAAGATCCCTAATGCAATATATTAAACAGTTCTATATGAAACATACTAACAAGATTCTAATATGCAATGCAAACTACATGAACACTCTGTTTTTTTTACAAAGATTTTGTGAAAAAATTTCAAATTTTTAGGTTTTTTTTATGTCTTAGATGAAATGCAAGTACTAACATGTTTATGCTAAAAATTTGAAATAAGAAAATAGGAAACAATGTCAAATGCTGTCTTAAACCCTCCCCCAAACTTAAATTACACAGTCCCTTGTGTAATAAAAATTTGAAAGAGAATTTAAGAACCAAACTAAACAAAACATGAAATGCTATGGTATAAACAAAGAGATAGGTGGTGTTGGTACCTCATGGGTTGTGGAATAAGTCATCTACAGCATCATTCATGTTGTCATATTCGTATCCAGTGTCTTGAGCATCCATTTGAACTTCTGGTGGAGAGGGAGGCAGCTCGACTATGCACCCGGACTGGTGCCCAGTCGAGTGCCTGTTCAAGTGGCCTGGTCGAGCATGCTGCGATGGGTAGAATGACTGTCCTGACTGTCCATAGTAGGTGTGTTGCATAAAGGCATGATCCACATAGTATTGAGGCTAGTAAGGAGGGTAAGCTTGGTCATAGGGGTAGCTTGGATAACCTGGTTGAGCTTGAAAGCCACATGGAGGTTTAGGCAGGTGCTCGGCCGAGTGCATTGGAGGTGCTCGATCGTGTGCTGGTTCGAGTGCACTGGTCAAGTGCCTCAGTAACTGTTGTTCTGGGCGAGTTGAGCCTCTTCTCCTCTGCATAGGCTCATATGATGAAGCTCTTGACGGTTCCAATGTGTTTTCAGCTCTAGGCATGGCTCTAGTGGAGCTACTCCTCCTCAAGTGCTCAAAATGTGCTGGGGATGAGTTTCCACTCTTCATCTCAGCAATCTCTTTTTTCATGCTCTTCATTGACTTGGACATCTTCTTCACCTTACTCTTCAAAGCATTGATGGTCTTCCCATGCCACTTGTTCCACTTTTGGAGAAGTGTCACCCTCTTGGCTGTCTCTCTCACTCCTCTACTGTTTCTTGGCTAGGGCTCATATTCTTCAAAGTAAAACTGCTCCTCTCCTTCTGCCATCTCCACATCTTTAGCTTGGTTATCTCCAAATGGAGCTGTTCCATAAAACAGTAGCTCACTGCTGGCCAGAAATCAATGTTAAGCCCATCTATTATGGTTGTTGCTTCTTGGTTGGGCAGAACAAACTGAGCTTTTCCCACTGTTGGGTGATCAAAGTTGAACAGGTGTCTCCCTTGGTGCTTCTCTTTGGCTAAGATTAGGGCAGTGGTGAGGTATGGCACATCAATCAACCTAGGCTTGGCCTTCTCAGATTGAAGTGGTACATTGGCAGCTACAAGGATTGGAGTGATGATACCTCCAATGCATAAAACTCCAGTTGAGCCCTTCTTGTAGAACTTGATGACCCAACTTTTGTAGTAGGTCATTTGATCAATGAGGACCATGTCAAAGTCTGTTGGCACTCTACTTCCACAAATTGTAACCCCATCTCTTGTTTGGTTCATGACACCATAAAGTGTCATGTCTATTACCTTGAGCTCTCCCTCATTCAAATTTCCAGTCTCTTTCCTAGAGTGTTTGCTAGAGCCTTGTGAAAGTACCTTAGGACTAGACTTCTAATCTTTGAGCTCTTGGTCTTGGAATAGTAGTATGGCCTATCTTCACCAATGGTTTGCCATAGAGAGTGAAGCTCTTCCTTTGGTATGAAAATTTGGAACTCAGTTCTTGTTTCAAGCCCATAAAGTGATGCTACCTCCAAGAGTTACAGCTCATAGTTCTTGCCCTTGATGGTGAAAGTGATGTAGCCAGCTCCTCTTTCTGGATCAACCATATCTGTAAAGTTAATGCATTTGGAGGGTGGCTAAGAACTCACAGCTTTCTTCTCTATTACCTTCCATGTTCATGCCCATGAACTTGCTTAGGCTGCAATTTTCAAAGAGGAGCTCTACATCTTCAGCAATACCAAGCTTCTCCATGGTCTCCTTGTGAGGATATCTGGTCCCTTGGAAGTTCATGGTCATGAAGGCTTCATAAAGCTGGCTTGGTGTTACAACACCAGGATCTACCTCATCTTCACTTTCACTTTCTTCTTGTTGAACATCAGCTACTGTCCTTTTTCCACTTGCTATATTTCTCCTATGTTCTTCATAGTCAACCTCCATCTCTTCATCACTCTCAGTTCTCTCCAAATCTTCCTCAACAGGCTGGTTTTTCTTCTTCGTCTTGCCACTCGACCCTGCTCGATTTGGCACTCGATCGTCTGCCAGCTCGAGTGGGTGATTGAGTGATTTCACCAACCTCTCACCTTGAAACAACTGGTGCATCACGAATTCCCTTGAAGTGTTCAGTAGTTTTTTTGGCAGCAGCTCGGAGAATAGCAGCTTGTTGTGGTGTTTCCTTGTCTTGGGAAGACATTTTGAGAAAAGACTAGAAAGAAATAAACTCAAAGCTCAATATTAATAGGTTAGTAACCCAGAAAACAAAAGAACTAAGCCTTGAGCAAGACAATGAAAGTAGAGAGATTTTCTAGCTAGATATTGAAACTTTGATGCAAATGAGAGAGCGAGGAGCTTAGAATCGAGTTTAGGTGTTTATAAAGAGGCTAAGGGGATAAAGAGACAAGGGTGGAGCGTACAAATTTGAATTTGGAATCTTTGGCTCACTTTTGCCACCACTCGACCCCACCTGGTCGAGCATGTGCTCAAGTTTGAATTTCAAACTCCTTCTTCCCTCCGATCGATCGAGCAAGTGGCCATTGGAATCGAGTGGGCTTGGGTTTCTAAGATGCTCGATTGAGTGCTTCTAAAAGGCCTGGTCGAGTGGCCCCAAACACCTTCTCCACAAGTCCAATTCATCTTAAACCCACTTATGCACTCTTATAAGGCCTTCCCAACACAAACATGAAAGAAAAACATTAAAACTACAAGGAAAATAATCTTATGTACAAAGATACCTTAGGGGCTTCCTCCCTAGTGAGCTTGTTTATAGTCACTAAGATTGACTTTTGGTGCCTTTTCAGGCTTGGTTTGGAATCCAGAGAGGTGATGAGGTCCCCCTGGTTCAATTTGATCACCACACAACTTGTTCTTGATCAAAACAGTCTTGACACTTTGAC
Source organism: Camelina sativa (assembly GCF_030686135.1). Lineage (NCBI taxonomy): Eukaryota > Viridiplantae > Streptophyta > Magnoliopsida > Brassicales > Brassicaceae > Camelina > Camelina sativa. The sequence continues at coordinate 16,360,272 of NC_141893.1, forward strand.
TTTGTTTCTTCTTGATCTTGAGTCTTGGTCTTGCTTTCTTCAAAGATTTCTTGTTGAGTTGCACTTGAAGATTCTTCACTAGATCAATCAACTCTTTCACTGAACCTTTGAGGTCTTGAACATATTCCTCATGAGATGAAATCTTGGCTTTTAAAGTCTCTACTTCCCTTGAAACTTCATAATCAGTTTACTCTTCAATCATAAATGGTTGACCTCCAATGGTTGGTTGATTTGCTGGGTTTTTGATATCAAACTTCATCATCAGCTTTTTATCAATGTTTAGGCTGATTAAACCTTTCTTCACATCAATAATAGCCCCAGCTGTTGCCAAAAATGGCCTCCCAAGAATGATTGGATCTTCAAGTTCCTTGTCCATCTCTATTATGATAAAATCAGTGGGAATTCTGGCCATACCTATCTTCACTGGAAAGTTCTCCAGTTTGCCAACCACATCCTTGTTTGAACCATCAGCTAGGCTAATATAGAGGTTACTAGGCTTGAATTCTTCATATCCTAGCTTTTCCGCTATTGAGAAGGGCATAACACTAACAGAAGCTCCAAAGTCACATAGGCACTAGTTGAAGTGCATATAGTTGAGTGAACATGGTATATTTAATGAGCCTGGATCTTCAAGTTTGGTTGGAATCACAGCTGTTCCAATGTCCTCTAGGTCCCTCTTGGCTTGATTCTTAGCCTTCTGCTTGGATATGTCAAGTAGCATACCTTTGTAGAGAGGATATAGATCATATTGTTCCAAAGCAGGCCCTCTCTCCTCTTCTTTCTTCTCAACAGTAACCTCATGTTTTATAGCCATCAAGTCCTTCTTTTCAAGCTGTTCCTTGATTTTCCTAAGCATTTGTTCCTTGAAACGTCCGGGGAATGGTAGAGGTGATTTATATGGTGGAGGGATGTATCTGATAGGCTTATCAGACTCAGCTGGTTCCACTCAACCAGCAACTCGATCAGTCACTAGATCGGGTGCTCGATCGTGTGTCTGGTCGAGCACACTATCGAGTGTGTTTCTTACTTCATTCTGAGCTGAAACTTGTGACAAATCCTCCCCCTCTTGAACCTCACTGTCCTCAGTGACATGGATAGTCTTGGCTGTGTACTCCCTTGGATTTTGAATAGCTTTGCCAGGCAGTTGAAGCTAGGTTGCTCTCCATGAACTTTTCTTTAGAGTTTAAACTCTCAAACTTGATGTTTAGATCATTAAAGTTAGAATCAAGTCTCTGATTTATCTCAACAAACTTCTTTGTTGTCTCGATCTGTCGACTAGCTTTTGAAAGCAACAACTGCTGCATCAATGCTCTTAAATCAGGTTCCTGGGCTTGATTGGTCTGAAACCCTGGTGGGGGACACATTGGAGCCTGGAAACCTTGTTGTTGCTGCTTTGGTATGTAAGTGTTGTGCTGTTGTGGTGGTGGAGGTGGATAAACCTGATCTTGAGGGTTGGCTACATTTGTGCTTTTGTATGATAGGTTGTTAGGCTTAAACTGATTGTAGCCTTTGAAACTACCTTGGTTCTGCACAAAGCAAAGTTCAGCAAGCTCATTCTCCCCATCTTGAGCTGGAGTGTCTTCTTCACCAAGAAAATGTATATTCTTCTGTTGTCTGAGCAGTATCCTATCTAACTTGTCATTAATAACCTTCAATTCCTTCTTATACTTCTCATCTTGACCAGAATCAACAAACCTCACAGCTCTATCATAGTCTTCATTGTAGTTCCCATCAGATTGAGATAAGTTCACAACTAGTTCCTAGCCTTCATCTACATGTTTTTTGAGGAAGTTACCATTGGAAGTTGTATCAAATAACATTTTGATCTTGGGGAATACTCCTCTGTAGAGAGTGCTAAGCAATGACTCATTACTAAACCCATGGTGTGGACATTGTGTTTGATAGCCTTTGAACCTCTCCCAAGCCTCACAAAAGGTCTCATTATTCTTATGTGCAAAACCTGAGATCTCATTCCTCAATCTTGCAGTTCTAGCATTTGAGAAGAATTTGACCAGAAAAGCTTTCTTACAACCATCCCATGTAGTAATAGCACCAGTTGGAAGTGTCTTCTCCCATAGATGAGCCTTGTCTCCAAGAGAGAATGGAAACAATCTGAGCTTGAAGCCATCTTCACTAACACCATTGATCTTGGTTAGACCACAAAGTCTGTCAAACTCATCTAGATGGTTCAATGGATCCTCCATTGGTAAACCATGAAATTTATTAGCCTGGATTATGGTGATGAGACCACTCTTGATCTCAAAGTTGTTGTTGGCCACAGCTGGTGGGACTATGCTTGCTCTTTGGTTGTGTATGTTAGGAGCATACCCAACTCCTATATGCCTTGGTCTTTGATTCTGGATGTTTGCTGGATCCATCAGCAACTGATCTTCCTGTTCTTGAAATATTCTTGTTTTCTGCTGCCTCAGGTCTCTTGGCAAGCGGTTTATATGATTAATGTACTTCTGGAGGTTTTGGTTTCCTTTGTATCTTGTCTGCATGAACTGACTCGATCACACGCTCGAACTGACACTCGGTCGAGCACTGGCTCGAGCAGCTGGTCGACTGACTGAAACAAAGAAACAAGCTGGTTTCTGGGTTGGTGCTCGATCACGGGCTCGATGGACACACGATCGAGTGCTGGTTCGAGTGAGTACCTGAAACTCAAGAACAACCAACCAAAACAAGAAACTAGACAGTGGTGAGCAGTTAGCGATAGAACTTATTCTTGAACCTTTGTAAATCTTAAATGAATCAAATCAACACCCTAATGGCAACATCGCCAATTGAAACATGGTTTTTATTGAGATATGAATGTATGAATGAATGATGCAAAGTCAAACAAACATATGCAATGATGATCAGGTGGTATGCAAGAGGTTTCAATTCTCTTATGTAGTTGCAGTATAAGAGATGTCAATCCATAAAGGGTGATTATGCAAGCACTTAAGATGTGAACAGTGATTCAAGTTAAACCAAGTATGATTATGAGTTTTGAACTAACAACCTAATGACAATTATGAAATTCAGAATGTAAACTACTTAGAACATAAACTAAATGCAAGATAAACAAAGACAAAAAAAGCTGAAACTAGACTAAACAGTGGCAATAACTAGATATAAGCAATGAAAGAAAACTATAAAGATGCAGAACATAAGCAGAATGTAAAGTACATGAAATAGGAATGAAACAGAGAGTAAACTAAGCAACCAAGATGGTGCTCGATCAAGCTCTCGACCGTGTGTGTGGTCGAGTGGCTAGGTCGAGTGATGGAATATGAAGAACAGAAGCAATTTTAACAACTTAAACAGATTTAAAAGCAATGAAACAGGATAATATGCAATAACAGACAATCAATAAACAAAGTAGGCTCCTAGAGATGGATTCATGTGTTGGTCTTCAAGCTATGGCTATCTAAACGGATCAACAAACCTCAATCAACATGAGCTATCTCTAGACAATGATCTTAAAAACTTACTAATCCACTCTCATGACAGAAGTAATCAAGTTTAGACACTCTTAGACCTAGTTCTCACTAGCTAAGACATGAACAAACAGACTTTACAGATCCAGACAATTATTTGTCAAAAACCACCCTAGACAACTAATCTCTTAGGCTAGAAATGATAATCTCTAGTATTAGCTTTATCTAACAACCTAAACATTGGTATGATGCAAAGAAACTTAAGATATGTTCTTAACCTCTCCGTCTAAGAATAGTTTAGAGGACATCTAATCCAGAAGAGATCTATGAGCAAACAAGCTTGATCAATCTAAACAACCATAACCCTAAACCAGCCTAATCCATCTCTAGAACCCTAACTCACTACTCAGATAAACAAATCATGATGATGAAATACTCAAAAATGATGAAACTAACATGATAAGATAGATAAAAGAGAGAACTTTAATTTAATACAAAGTACCAAAACCATATTCTCAACACACAAAAAGTTATAAAGATTACAAACTAAGAAAATTCTGGAAAAACAAGAACACAAGTGGCTAATGATGCAAAAAAAATAAAATAAACCCCAAAAAGGGATAAAAACTAGGTTTGAGGTGGCATTAGATATTATTCTCTGCCAATTCTGACTTGTGGGCGACAATAGAGTACAAGGAGTATTTATAGGATAAGAGGGAAGCCCTAGATTAGCTAACAGTCAAAACACTTAGGCGGCTGGGAGTGCTCGAACATGTGCTCGGTCGAGTGCATGGTCGAGTGCCTTCTTCTTCTGTTTCTCCACTGGTCGAGTCCATCTCCTCACACGGTCGAGTGTCTGGTCAAGTGTGGTGGTCAAGTGGCCTCTGAACCTTGGTTTTCTTCTGTTCCAACCTTTTTCTGCTTCACTGGTTGCACTCTATGCCTCTTCAGCTCATTTCCATGCTTCTTGGGGTCCAAATCACCTGTTTACACATGAAACAATGCAAATGCAATGCAAATCCTACTCTAATGCATAAACAGAGCTTAAATTACAAAATAATGACAAAACTAGCTAGTAAACCATGCAAAAGGTGTAAATAAGCTATAGTAAAACATGGTAAAATATATGCATATCACCGATGAATTTTTAACTTGGGACATCACTTCAGTCAATCTCTTTTCATCCAAACCTAACTCCAGCTATCTGTAACATCCGCGAACCGAAATCCCGGTTTAGGGATTGCATCGGTCGATGCAAGGTTGTTTTCTGCGGACGAGTTTAAGTTAAACGCTGCGTTTTGGGTTAGGGAAAACCCTTAAGTCGTGTTTTTGTCTCATTCGGCGAGTTCAGCCGTTTTTGAGAGAAAAGAAGGGAGAAAAAGTGTTCTTGAGTGTTCTTGGTGATTTCTGGTGTTTGGAAGCGTTTCCTGTAGAGGTCTATAGCTGGGATCGTTGTAGGAGCTTCCTAGGAGCGTGTTCTTGATTGTTTAAGGTTCAGAAACTTCTTGGCAAAGGTAAGTGCATGACCATGGCTTATCTAAGCTGGAGATTCTCTGATCTGTTTTTTTATGTGTTGTTAGGCTTGTTAGAATGTTGTATGAGGTGTTAGGAAGCTTTCTTGTGGCTTGGGATCGATTCTTGTGTTTGCAGGAACAGAGATCCGGCAAGAAGCTTCAGGGAAAAACGATGCTCGACATGTGCGTCGGTCGATGCAGTGCGAGGACGGCGCGACTTGACCTAGGAGCATCGGTCGATGCCATGTGGAGGCGTCGGTCGATGCAACTAGGGTTTCCGCGTATTGTCGAGCATGCGTCGATCGATGCAAGTGGAAGCATCGGTCGATGCAAGTGAACCTTGTGTCAACCGATGCATACCTTGTGTCGGTCGATGCTTGTCCTTGTTGGTGTCGGTCGATGCAAGCCTTGTGTCGGTCGATGCAGAGCCTGGTTTGTTTGTTGATTGTTGCTTGATGGTTAGAGTATCTCTATTGCTTGTGTGTATAGCCCAGTAGATGGGAGAATTGCCTTACTGAGTGTTTATAAAATACTCATGCATTGCAATTGACTCGATTGGATGTTGTCTGGTATTGCTAGGTTGCTAGAGTTTGGGTCTTTAGAACTTGCTAGGTTGCTGGTTCCTTGTTTCCTGTTGTTTGATATTGGAGTATTGTTATATTTGATTATTGGCTATTAGTTATTGGATTATTGTTTGGATTTTTGGTATCTGTTATTTCCGCTGTTGGTTGTGCTTGTGGTTAGGTGGCTAGTGGGTATGGAACCACTAGTTGTAGTTTATTATTATTATTTATTATTTATTATTTAAAAAAAAAACGTTCAGGTCGTTTCACTATCTTCCTATAACCCAAACACACAACAACATGCTGGTGTCGCCCGACACCCAAACCTTACCACAAAACCGTCTATACCAGACCATAATATAAACACTTGACTAAAACACAAACCAACCGTTAATTTCACAATTCTACCGTTGGATATGAAGCTTATAGCACCACAAAAGTCCCCACAAAATTTCAGCCAAATCGGACTCTGTTTCATCCCCCAAATGTTGCTCCGAAGTAGTCATCTCGAACCAGTTGATAATATGTCGACCTCCAAAAATCCTGAGTCGACCTCCTCTTTAAATATGTCGGTTTGGGCTTCCATTTAACCAAACCAACCCAAATCTGACACTTTAAATCAATCTGACCGAACCAGAAAAGCTAGTGTCGATCGACACTCGACACACCCCTAGTGTCGATCGACACACCCCTAGTGTCGATCGACACACCCCTAGTGTCGATCGACAACCATACCCAAATCCCACTATTTGGTTCACGGATGTTACAGTTAATGTGTTGTTGTGTATTGTGTTATCTATACAAAAATATATATATTTTTAAAAGTTGACTATGCGGCATGTAATCATTTATTTTGGAAGAGGTACTTTGAAAAGTTTGGATATTTTTGAAAACAATTAAGTTTTTTTTTTTTGATAATTTCAACTAAGTAAATAAAAAGTAAGTATTCAACAAGATATTTGTGGTGAAAAAAATGGTAAAAGTAAGGAATATTTGCTACCTAAGTAGTTATGATTATTAGGGAAATGAATTGATGCAATAGTAATTGTACATGAAATATTGCTCTTTATTACACCATCTCTCTATATTTATAGAACAAAATCTCTACTTTGAAATAATTATTTCAAAATATTAGGAAACATTATTTTTTTTTTAATAACATGTAAATGATGTCATTTAAATAAAAAAAATATAGAAAAGAACGTGTAACAAACGGGAACGGGTAATTCAAACAATAAAAATAATTATCTAAACTATTTCTAAGTAAAAAAAGAACACAAGATGAGATCATAAAATTTGGATAATTAAATTTAATTTTAACTTTCAAATATAAAAAATGGATATACGATATATGAACATGTTGTATGCCGAGATAGTACCTAAGACATTAAAAGTCCTTGAGTATTGTGTTGTCTATACAAAAAAAAAATTAAAAGGTTGACTATGCGAAATGTAATCACTTACTTTGGGACGGTCTACTATTTCATAAAGTATTCAAGGAGATATTTGTGGTGAAAGAGAAGGTAAAAGTAAGGAATATTTGCTATCTAAGTAGTTATGATTATTAGGGAAATCATTTTATGCAATAGCAAAAATACATGAAATATTGTCTTATCTTATACCATATCTATTTTTATAGAACAAAATCTCTACTTTGCAATAATTATTTGAAAATTTTAGAACACATTTTTTTTAATAACATGTAAATGATGTCATTTATATAAAAGAAAATATGATCTTATAAAAAAAACGTGTAACAAACGGGAACGAGTAATTCAAACAATAAAAGTAATTATCTAAACTATTTCAAATCAAAAAACAAGATGAAATAATAAAATTTGGATAATTTAATTTAATTTCAATTTCCAAAATATAAAAATGGATACGATACAGGAACATGTTTATTGCCGAGATAGTACTTAGAAAATATTATGAGTCTCAATGGTTAATGGGTCGTTGTGTATTGTGTTGTCTATACAAATAATATATATTTTTAAAAGGTTGACTATTCGACATGTAATCAGTTACTTTGGAACGGGTACTTTGAAAATTTTGGATATTTTTGAAAACAATTAAATAGTTTTTTTGGGATAATTACAACTAACTAAATAAAAAATAAGTATTCAAAGGGGTATTTGTGGTGAAAGAGATGGTAAAAGTAAGGAATATTTGCTATTTAAGTAGTTAGGGAAATCATTTTATGCAATAGTAACCTATCTTATACCATCTCTATATTTATAAATCAAATTTTGGAATAATTATTTGAAAATTTTAGCAAACATTTTACTATTCAACTTATATTTTAGAAGATTTTAGAGTATTCTTAAAATCAATTGTTATTCAATTGATGATTCTAAAAAATCTTTTAAAATCCAGTGTTATTCAACTTGAAATTTATGCAATATCATTTAAAATAATTTAAAAATTTTTGTTATTCAATCATGAATTTATAAAACTTATTTGAAATCTAGTGTTATTCAAAATATCACAACTTTTTAAAAAATGCTACTTTGAATGATTCTACAAGACTTTTTTTGTTTTTTTAGTTGACAAATATGAGTAACAAAATCCTACTTTTTTTGAGGTATGATTTTAAAGGATTTCACAAAAAAAAAAATTATCCATAAAAAATTAAGTCCGACAACAACTCTAACGAAAATAGCTCTCTGCTTTTCCCATTAGCGAAGTGAAGAGTAGAGAGAGTGAAGGACGAGTTACATATCTTTCCCCTAGAAGATCGTCTAGGAACCCAAACGCAGCTAGAAACTCTGATCTTCCTGCGTTTTTATTGGAGCTTCGAAATGACATGGGATAATCCTTTTAAATCTCCAGTCACGGGCTATCTCATCATCCAATCCCTTACCTGAATCATTTGCGATGATCACATCAAAACAAACCCCGTTTGGACCAAAAAAGATTTAAACAGATAGATAAGGAACCTTCTCAGGGACTTTGCAAAAGACCAAAGTCTTTACAATGGGAGAAACGATCAGCTTTTGCGACGTTTTTGTGAAGCTTGCGTTTGGTTCCAAGAGATTCGAGGGACCAAGATATAGGATTTGCAGAACCATTCTTTCCCATCCTGCAAATTTTAATCAAGAACTCACATCTCAACAATCGAAAATGTTACTTGGTGAATATGTTACTAGAATGTGTGGTGGTGGCGATAAAGTTATCGTCTTCCTCAGAATTTAATAAATATTTTGACATAGATTTTTTTTGTGTTATAAAATATTTTAAAATCATCCAAAGTTTACTATAAAATCTCATAGAATCTTAGAGATGTGAGTTCCAAACTCACTCAAAAGCTTCATGAACCTCCGTTTACTATAAAATCATTGAAGTCGATCAACGAATCTCCGTTTCCAATCATCTCCAATCCGTCCCAAACTCACTCAAAAGTTTCATGAACCTATAAGAACCATAACACAACCACCACAAACAAGAACAACACCACAAAACACAACAAATCAAGCAAACAAAGGATTCTCAGACTTAAATAAGCCATGGTCATGCACTCACCTCTTTTGCAAGAAGATTGGGTTGAGAAACAGTGGAAACAACTCCTTAGGAAGCTTCTCCTTCGTTCCAAGGAGCAATCCTCCCTTCCACAGCAACAGATCTCACCACACACCTCCAAGAACAAGTCAAAATATCTAAAGAACACAAACTCTCTCTTTTCTCTCTTTTCTCTCTTTTCTTTTGCAAACGGCGACAAAACATCCCAAATCCCTCGACCTGAGTTTCCTCACCCTTTATATACTCGGTTTAGACAAACCAATTAACCCAAACCAACCCAAAACCGCGAATTAAAACAATCTGGTCGAACCAGAAAAGCTGGTGTCGATCGACACACCCTTGGTGTATAACTTTTTAAAAAATTCAAAGATTATTAATATTTCAATTATTAAAACATTTATCTTTTTATAAAATGTTTAAGGTATGAATAATATTTAAACTTTATAAGAAGTTCAAATTTTATAAGTACTTCCATTTCTAAAATAATAAAAATTATTCAAAAAATTTCAATTTTAATAATATATATGAATTAATATATCATATGATGGGTTATATGGCAGGACATATTTGAGTTGATATAAATAGAAAATTAAAATGTCATTAATTCTGTGCTACACAGGTAAAATATCATCTCATTATTTTGTGATCTTTTTAAAAACTTTAAAGATTCTTATTATTTCAATTATTAAAATATTTCCTCTTCTCTCACCAATATCAAATATTGTTATATCTAAAATGTGTTGTAAGAATTTGATTCTATATTTTAATCTAGAAAGTATTATATATAATTAACATTATTTTCAATTTTTATTTTATTTATATAAAATAAAATATTACTTTTATATTTCTTGCCTTTCTAATCTATTTATATTTATTTTTAAAATTTCCATAGCTAAATTTAAATTCACATATGTTGGTTTTAACAAAAAATCAAGTTTATTTGAGAATCTGTTTTAAAAGGTTTATATTCATTATCTATTTTAGATTAGCATCTTATAAGTCATTATTTTTCATATTCATACAATATTCACCGCATAATAAGGTCATGAAGTTGAAAAGATCCATCTCTAATTCTCTATTATTTACTCTGGTTATTTCACATATTCATGTATCATTTTTAATAATTTAGAATGATCAATATAATTATCCATTTATAAAGTCTATTTTGTTTTGTGATCCAATAGATAAATATGTAAATATCAATATAATATTTATATTATTTAAGATTTGAGGTTTTTGAAAACAAAAAGAACTTAATTATATAAAAAAATTAATTTTCTTGATTTAAGCAAAATGAAAAAAGTAAAATATAGAAAATAATATAATTATTAAAATACCATTTAACTAAATCCTCTAAAGATGAAACCATTAGTATGAAATCTAGCACTATAAATTAAATTGATGAGTGAAAAAAAAACAAAAGGATTGAAGTTATTCTTGGGGTTTTAAAAAATCTTTAGATTGAAGTTCATATAATTTAAAAAAAAAAACTAATTTAGTTTGTCACTTCAAAAGTAATATTTTCAATTTGGAATATTATGTGTGAATGTTGAGTTTATATCAACAAAACAATCAAAAAGTGTAAGTTTAAATTTTGATTGAGCCACTTGGTATTCCTTTTCTTTTAAGTAAAAAATAAATTAAAATATTTATTTATAATTAACCCACTTTTAAAGGCATTTAACTCCATTTAACTCTACATTTAACTCAAATGTAACTCCTACCCAATAATTTTACATTCATTCCTCCAACTAATATATTTATCTTTCAGGAAAAAAAACTTTTGGTAAAATTATAATATTTTTAAATTATTTTAATTGCTTTAAACTTTGAAATGAGGAATATTCTATATACAACAATTTTATACGTAGTTATTAATTTTTTTGATAATTTTATTTGATTCAATTTTACTATACTACAGTCTTATGTTTACAATGTCATTAAGAAAAATCTTTAAATCAATGTTTAACCTCTATAAAACATGATCATAAACATAAATTCTCTCATATTAGGAAAATGTTTAAATTTATATATTATTATTTATATTAATATAGCTAATCAATTTGTAATAATTTTTTGTAGTATTGGTTAATTTTTGATTTATAGAAAAGTTTATATATTTTAAATTTTGTATAATAAATAACCATACCAAAAAAATGTTGACAGGAGTGTTATTTTGAGAAATTGCTATAATTTTTTTTTAGATTCATACATTAGTATAATTTTTTTGAGATTATACATTAGTAAAACAATATTTTAGTTTAAGAAAATTTAAGAAATATAATCAAAACTATTATATATAAAACAACGCATTGCGTGGACTAATTACCTAGTTTCATTAAGAAGATTTGTTTCTTATATATATACAAGATAAGGACCCGCCCGATGTGCAGATTTAAAGTTTTGTAAATAAAGTTAAATTTAAGAAAAATATAATAAAATTTATTATACATTATTTATAATTTTGTTTTTGCTATAATACACTGATTTATATCCATATACAAATCTTTTATGTAAGTTACCATTAAAAGTGTATTTTTTACACCTAGTTATATTGTATGTTACAAAATATATTATTTATCACTACCTAAAAAATATCTATATGAACAAATTAAGTCAACTATTATATGTCTCTTTAATTTTACTTTTGCATAGTTTCTTTAATCACTAAAATTGTTGGTTCAAAAAACATTTTGAATAAAAAATAAATTACATCACAATAGTATATGACTAATCATGGAGAGAACCTCGGTTCTGCCATCCTCCCTTATGGAGAGAACATTTCGTCCAACCTCCTCCACCATAGAGAGAACTTTCACTCCGCCTTCCTCCCTTGGAGAGATAACCTTACGTCCAACCTTCCTCCCTTGGGGAGATAACTTTGCGTCCAACCTCTCCTACCTTCTTCTCTTGGGAAGATAACTTTGCATCCAACCTCCTCCACCATAGAAAGAACATCGATTCTGCCCTCCTCCTGTGTGGAAAGAACATGTTCACATTTTTAAGCTATTTCAAAGTGGCTTGCTCCAACAACCAATGAAACTAAACACCCTTTTCCAACATCACAAAATCTTTTGATGGTAACTAATGTTAAATTTTCCAATGTATTTAATGGAAGTTTTTTTTTACACACCATGATATATCATCCTCTGTCTCCAAGCTCCTATAGATCTATCAACAACCATTTATGTTTTTCCAATCTATCTATGTTTGTTGTAAGCTTGTGTTTGATTAGCCTATTTTATCCAACCATTGGGTTGATGACCTTCTCCTCTTTATCTCCTTTTGAGATTGAATGAATGGTAACAATTATGTTTTCACAAAAAAAAGGTCTATGACCAACCAATCAAGGTTGAGAAATTAGAAGAAAATTAATTTAACATAATTAAATAAATAATAGAAAATTATAAGCATGGTAATATATGAATCTCAAATAATTCAAAGATGAAAATATAAATTAAAGAAAACAATCTAAAACTACTACAATAAGTTTTAAGATAAAGTATTAGAAAAAGAAGATGCATATATTAATCTTCCATTTCTTTTTGGGTCAACATATTAATCTTACATATTCCAAACTGGAAAAGGAGAAAGTAGGAGTATATATATTTTGGTTTAAAAAGATAAGGAAAATTTGACTTCCCATTTAAAAAGTTTCACCAATAGAACAAAGTTTAAAGCAACATTTTTGAATAAATTATTTTGTTAGATGAATAATATAAGACGATCTATGTTTACTCTCTTGTAAGATGTACTATCGTTCGACGATAAGAACGCTTTCTGTTTAGTTGATCTAGTGTTATATAATCTCTGTTGTTATCTTGCATTTGTGTATTCATCTTTTTTTATGCTACATGTCCTGCAAATTAATAGAAATAATAATAACACTATGAGAATTTGTTAATCCCAAACACTTTAGTTATTATGCATAAGAAATTTGTTAACACTTTAAAGTCAAAGATTGCGTATTATGCATTATGAAATTGAGAAACAAAACAAAATTCAAAAAAACGACGACGAAAACATGTGGTAATATCTAGGAATATTTTTATATAGTTGCTTTGGTTAGACAACAAATTGCCTTCGAGAATTGTGCAAAAATAATGATGTGTAAAACAAAAGGTTAATAAAAAACATTAAAGAAAATTTTACCAAGAAAAACAAAGCTAGTAGAAATTATTTTGTTTGGTGAAAAATTAGTCGTCATCTACTTGCTTATATTGAGGGGTGTATTTACTTTGTTTGGAAAAAATATGTCATCGTCTATTTGCTTATATGGAGGAGTGTATTTACAATCTTTTTCCTTTTATGATTAACAAAGTTCTTTTAATATAATAAAATTACAATTATCTTATGCATCGTTTTACCAAGCTTGACACGTGTCACGATCTGATGAGTTACTAACTTTGATATGTGATTTTTGATGGTTAAAATTGATATGTGTCATGATCTGATGAATTATTAACTTTGATATTTAATCGTTAAAACTGACATGTGTTACGATCTGATGAATTTTTAACTTTGATCTCTGATCGTTAAAATTAACACGTGTCACAATCTGGTGAGTTACTAACTTTGAGAACCAAACTAGATATATATTCACAAAATTCACCAAAAAAACCATGGAGTTGAACACAAATTTTAATTTTAAAATGGTTTCCGACGAAAGAAGTGTGCTCACGAATCAAATATTCTTAAAGAGGGCCGCACCATTTTAAAGTCTCCCTTGTTTTTAAGCCCGATGCTTTTGTTTTTGTTTTGAAGGATGGAGGGCCCAATTCAGGCCCATAAATGAATCGAGATGCATATAACTATATAAGGCAGGGCAATGATGTCATGTCGCGTTGAGAAAACCCTAAGTCGAGTTAAAAAAAAAAAAAAAGCATCAGTCGCGCGATACGACGACAAAGAATGGGTGCAGAGAGTGACCAGGAGGAAAAGCTGTACGAGGAAGAAGAGGAAAAGCGGTACCAGGCAGAAGTCGCGTATTGGGAAGAAGTGTGGAAATGTAATAATGTAATCATCTCTCATCCTCTTTTATCTCTTTAATTAGGTCGTTTTGATTCACCAAGCTGTAACCCTAATTCTAATTTTCGTATTAAAAAACCCCTAATTTGTAAATTATCAGGGGTTCGAAATTGATCATTTGAAGATACCAAAACGCTTTGGATTTGTTGGAGTTGCACCTATCAGTTTTAAAGAATATAATTACGATGATGAACTCCCCCTTCTCATCTTATATGCTAAGATTGGGGTCCATAAGTTTAATATGTCAAAGGTATATATTTAAAAACCTAATCTCTTTCCTCCTTATTTTCTTTGAGTGTTTCCCTTAGTTAATTAATTGTTAATTACGGCAGGGGACGAACCTCCAGTTCGATAGTCTTGACATACTCAATGAGCTACCTGAACCTGGACATCGCACATATCATATCACTTTGCTTGTGAAGGAGACCAGTAGACAATTTCAAACTAGCCTTGTTCACTTAGGCCATAGAAAGAAGTCCGTCACTTGGTTTACTGCTAGGTTTAAGCCCAAACATCCACGTAAGTACTCTCATCCAGTCTATCATAACAACAACAAATTCTTCTAATTCCTTTCATACTATATAATACCCTTAGCTAGTTTCCAGTCTTTTTATGCCTTCTGCATGCATGCACACTTAAATGTCGTGTGACTTTCTCTGTGTATGGGGAACAGGACCTGGGCGTCTTCATTACGGACCAAGACCTGATTGCTACCGACGTGAACTGCCTGAGTGGCCTCCAGAGAATGATTTCAGTGATAAGAAACGTTTCTACCTGGTAAGATCATTAAGACCCTCGGTTAAGTTTCACTTTGATTTTGCTCCTGACATTGATGTGATCAATATGTGATGTGTTTGCTTTTTTTTTTTCAGGTGGAAGAATCAGAGCTGCTAAAATATGCCTGGATTCGTCTATACATGGAATTTGCATTCGTCGAAGAGAATGAAGCTATTGCTGTTGCTAATCCCGATCTGTCAAAATTGGTGATTTTAATGGTGGCTGTGGAACCTATGGGGAATGCGCAGCCCCCAAATGAGGATGTGCTCATGGCCAGAGATGCAACTTTCTACATAAGGTACACTTACCCATATATGGGTCATCGTAGTCAGCGGTCTCCCCGTCATCGCATAGCCATCATCAGAAGAACCATCAAGAAAGACACCCTCTCTCTCCTCTTCATGAGTTCGTTTGCCAAAAAATCTTCTAGTGGTGTTACTACCCTACCTATAATTAGTGATTGATAAATCATGAATGCTCTAAAGTTTGGGTTTCTTTTAAGTAGGATGGTTTTCCTACTTTTCTGTGTGGTGGTGTTTTTTATATGTTACTTTTTACTATGCGTTTGCTATGAATGTGCTTGGTGTTTTGTATTCTTGTCCCTTAGTATCGAACTAGCAACTTTTGCCTATCCAACGCTAGAAATCTTTGAAGTTTAATAGTAGAATTTACATGTTTTGTTGTAAATTAAAAAGCATCATGAGAAAACTACAACTAGTAGTACTTGTCAAAACTGGATCAAGAATTTAATCAGACCTCGCCACCTTCTTTGACAATTTTATCTTCGAGTCTCTTCTTCATATCGTTGAATTCTTCTTCCCAAGACAATTCTTCTTTGCTACTCTCCTTCTTTTCTTTTCGCTGTTTCATGACGCCTTGCCTTCTAAAGCAACCCATCGCTTATGCTAGGGAAACCATGATCTGGTCAGAAACAGATACAAATCTATGGATTGTCCATTGATAAGCACTAACGATCTTCAAAGAATGTTTAAGAAGCTCGATAAGAACCAAGACGGGCTCGTGACCCTCGACGACCTCCACTTGGATTCTTCAAAAACTCGGCTGGACGGAACACACTCCCGATGAGATTGCACAGATAGTTGGAAAACAGAGCCTTCGTTAATTTAGACGAGTTCCTTCGGTTTTACCACGACGTCCTTTCAAATAGCAAAGGAACGAAGAGTTGTTGTTGATGATGATGATGAAGCGGTTGTCAGGGCGTTTAATGTGTTATGTGAACTGAGCTAACTTATCATCATGGAACTTCATGCTAAGTGATGTGTTGGAACGACTAGGGTTCGCTGAGGAGGCTAAGGCGTGGGATTGTGGGAGAATGATCCGAGTTTATGCCAAGAATCTTGATGGTTTTGCTGACTTTGAAGAATTCAAGAACTTACGTTTATAATGATGTTAATACAGTTGTGACATGTATGTGTAGTCCGTAAATCAGTCATCATTCACCTTATCTGCACATTCAATATAGATCAGATGCTAACAGATTGTTAGTCTCTCATAAAATCTAGTCATGACAATCTAAACATATCCGATCCAAAAGCAAAATGTTGGAAAAGAAAAAAAACTCAACCAACTCCATTTCGGGATCGATCGACGAACCTTCTTACGAAGACGGCCAGAAGTTCCCGGTTTCTGGCCATCAATAGGAGATGCAAAGGCGACGGAAAACTTGAAAACCATATTAGATTAAAAAAAAGAAAAAAAGGACGCTGAGCAGCAGTTGCAATCCATCCATGAATGTGTTTACCATCAAAACATTGGCATTGCAAGATTTGTAACCACAGATTCACACGATCCAGTTACCTATTTCTCTACGGCAAGGTTCCGGATGAAGAAACGATACCTGAGTGTGCTGCTGGTCGTGTAACATGCTACGCGACTTCTCTTCCTGAAATTTCGTGGTCAGTGTGTTCAATCGAGCAAAAGCCTCCCGAAGCAGATCGGAATGTTTCACCGGCGATGAAACTGAGTGAAACGACGATAGCGTATCCTTCGCCATCCTTGGATTCAATTCTCTTAGTCTTAGAGCAAACCCATTGCACAACTCCTTGGGATATCTTTGATTTTTTTGGTAATATAAGCAAAAAAAGAAAAGTTTTAATCCTCACTTTTGAGAGACACACCTCTCTGCGGCCATCCGTTTAGATAGACAGAAACTCGACATGTGTCCGGTTTTTATTGGTTTAGTTTTGTTTTCTTATTTTTATTTTTTTTTCTTTCTTCTCTCCCTCGACCAAATCGACACGAGAGAAACACAAAATCAAAACAATACCTTTTCTCTTCGTCTTTTTCGGCGAATCTCTCCACATCTTCAGCGATTTTCCAGGCGACGTTTACTCTCCGTTCCTCCGACACCGCCGTTTTATTCCATCGTGCCAGCTTAAGCAATTTCAGGTACCGATTTAGGTATTAACGCTTTGATTCTGTTTTTGAACTCTTGAAAAATTTCCTGAGAAAAGCTGTCGTTTTTGCACTCTTTTCACGTGGTCTCAACACGCTCCAACCCCACGTGATTCTCATGTGTCTCGCAGGTGAGCCTAAATTTTTTAAACCTTCTATCTCGTTTAGTCTTTCAACAGTTGGTAAACTCAACCATTACATTACACGTAAACTTGGCCACTATATGATACAATGATTCCGCTGTAATGTGTTGCAGAATTGTTCATTCTTCTAGATATATATAGTAGGTATGTATCAGAATACTAGTATTATAATATAGGTTTACTTATCAATAATTCATAATCGTAAGCAGTTAACGTCGTCTCAAGGCGATTTTTTTCAATTACACGTCTACGTTCACAGGATCGGATATAGGCACCTATTTGAGTGGGAAATTACGACATATATTATCAATTATTAGACGTGTATTTTTAAAATCTTACTTCTAAAATGATAAGGTAGTATTTTTTTAAAATGATAAGGTAGTACTTCTAAAATACTACCTTATCATCACATGACGACATATAGGCACCTAATCGTAAGCAGTTAACGTCGTCAATGTATGTTTTATATAAAAGACCAACTTTATCAATTATTAGATTTGCGTATTTCATAAAATATTGGTCGATAGATTTTGACCTCTCGGTATAATTCATAAAGTCACTAAAAAATCTTTTCTCATGTAAGGACTCCAATCTCAATAATTACATACGTTAATTATTTAAAAAAATGTAACAATATATAAGAATTTGTTGCAATTCACCAGTTATAAACTTTTATTTTACATAATGTATCAGTACTTAAATTAAATGATTTCACAAAAATTTGTAATTGTGCCATGAGCGTAATCTTGGATTTTTTTAATCTTACTTCTAAAATGATAAGGTAGTATTTTTTTTGCGTCATGTGATGACACGATATATTTAAATGAATTTTTTTTTTTTTTTTTGGTAAATAATAAACGAAAACATAGCAGTATGTACTCTAATCTCTAACATACATACGACAAAAAGTTATACAAATGCCAAAATAAATTATTACTTTTTACTAGGTGATTGACTGATTTCACATGTAAATGCAAAATTCTGCACTTGTAACAAGGTAGACCTACATCTACGAAACATACATACATTAATCCACAAGTTTCCATTTAATAATGTACATCCGATTTGTGACTGTTTAGCTATATGTGTTTGGTATATGAAGTGTGTGCAACTCGGCTACGATAAAGACAATGGATGTGATAGTCTTAGAGTTTAGTTTACTGGTCTGAAGACTGTTAAGTGTTATCTAGTAGTATAAAGAAATGAGTGTTACTAAGTTCTACTAGTTACTAACTCTTCATTGGAAACCCACTTAAATATAGTTTTGAAAAAGTGTCATTTCTTATTTCTGATTTATTTTTTTTCCTTCTTTTGAGTTATATACCCTCTTAGAACTCCCTGTTGGAAAACGTCTTAAATACAAATTAATCCTCTTTTTTTATAGAAAATTGCCGACAAAAAAGGTTTAAATTGGGGGGAGGGGGAGAAGGTTTAAATTATCAAAAAAATGTTTTTCTTTTTCTGGGTAAAGAGAACTGGTGTTTATGTACAAACTGTTTAAATTACCTGATTTTTTTACTTATAAAAGAGATCGCTAAATTATTTTTTTATTTTAAGTGGTTAAATTTTTTTTTTAAAGTTCTTTTAGTTGTAAACTTGTAGTTTAGTAGTTTTTATGTTAAATGTTTTCGTTGTGTCACTATCCGTACTAATCGCATATTGAGAAACCTCATTACTATAATGTATCAAGTAAATATTATCAATGTTTATTAAAATTTATTCTTACTGACCAATTTAGCTTACCATCAAATCACAGGTTCCTTGGTTTGGTTACCAAAATAATTTCAACTAATTTTGGACCGACAGTACAATATTTCTAAGCGTTCTTTTTTTTTTTTTTTTACAACAGTTTCTTTTATTGATTAAAGCCTAGTAAACAGGCCAACATTATAAGCCAAGCCCAACATTACAAGCCAAAAGAAACAAGTCTACAATACAAACCAACTAAAACAAAAGTCCACAGGCCCAAATATAAATTCTTCCTTGAGACTGAAGAGATAGTATGGAACACAGATCACGTGGTAAGAGAGAGACATGATGGTTGACATGTGGGAAGTCGAATATTGGAGTCTCTGATTACCGGCAGACGAAAATAGCACCAGAAAACTTCGATTCCTGTAGAAATCGCCGGAAAGTTACACTAGAATCTCAATCTACACTCATAAAAAAGCGGATTCCAATTTTGCTGAGAAAATGACTCCAAAGCAGAACTTCTTCATCTTCGTCTTCAATAAGTAGCTTTCCGATCTCCAAGAAAGTAGATCTACATCATAAACCTGCAAACCAAACAAACTCCATCGATCCATCAAGCTTCGGCATAAAAGCATGCATCATCATCAATTACTTCAAATCAAACCAAATGAATGATAGAAGCAATCAAAAGCGGATCTGAAGATTAACCGATTCAATTGAGACAACAAAAAAAACTAAAACCAAATACCGTTTAGAGAAAGGCGGCGGATCTACTACAAAAAAGCCAGCCTAAACGGTGTTAAGGGGAGAAAGAGCCAGCCAAAACGGAGCTAAGGTAGTCACCGCTGCTGGAGAAAGAACCAGCCAAAACGGCGATAGGGTAACTACCGTTGCCGGAGAAAGAGCCAACTAACTCTGTTGAAAGAATCGAAAATGCCAGAAATGAGTCCGATCTACAGAAAACTAAGCCAAGAAATACCAACCGGTGAACAAAAAGTTGATCAGAGAGTTTCTCCCTATATGAGAAAAATTGGAGAGAGAGAAAAGAGATGAAGTCCTTTTACTTTTGTTTATTTTATTTCTAATTTTTAAGCGTTCAGACGTAACAAATTCGTATAATTCCATTAAAAATTCTACTTTTTCATTTCATATAAATATAAAAACTTTATGGTATATACGACAAGGAAGAAATCAACTTTGGTATATGCGAATGTAGCTGAGAAAAAAATATCAGACAGAACATAACTTATACAGTTTGCTTTGTTTGCTGCTTCTCTCTGAGTCAGAGGGTTCAGTGTAACTGTCCTACCAAAACAACCAATAAGAACAAGACGAAACCCTCTCTCTCTCTTTCTCCGCCCCTCCTTCCCTCTCTCTCTCTCTCTCTCTCCTCTGCTTCTCCTCTGTTCATCCTCAGGTGCTGTGCACATGGCGGCTGTAGGTCAAATCTCCACCGGAATGTCTGTAGATCGCACTCTCTCCTCCTGCAAAAACATTGGAGTTTCCCTATCACCTCTCCGGCGAACTCTAATCGGCGTTGGAAGGTCTAGTATCTCTCTCCGTCAATGCTCTCTCTCCGTCAGATCGATTAAAATCAGTCAAGACACCCGAAGAGTTCAAGCGTATGCAGAGAACGGTGCTTTTGATGTGGTGAGTTCATTCATTTTTTTTTTTTGAGTTTTCCCCTAATTGCTAATTTTGTTTTCTTGTTTGTCACGTTCCGTCTGTTTCAGTATTGTTAGGATTCGATTATGATACCATTCAATCTGAATATTACTGTTTTGAATGTGAATTTGTGGGTTTATTTGTTAGGGAGTGTTGGATTCTTCAGTTGATTCATCATATAAACTGGCGGATTCTAAAATAAGTAATAATGATTCGAGGAGGAAGACTAAGATTGTGTGTACGATTGGACCGTCTTCGAGTTCTAGGGAGATGATATGGAAGCTCGCTGAAGCTGGAATGAACGTGGCTCGTTTGAATATGTCTCATGGTGATCATGCTTCTCATCAGAAAACTATTGATTTGGTTAAGGAATACAATTCTCTGTTTGTTGACAAAGCCATCGCCATTATGTTGGATACAAAGGTAAACTCTTTTTAGTTTGATGTGATGAATATGTTATGAAAGTTTGTGTTTTTATTTATTTGTATGCTATGTTGTGTGAAGGGTCCTGAGGTTCGAAGTGGGGATGTACCTCAGCCGATAATTCTTGAAGAGGGTCAAGAGTTTAACTTTACTATCAAGAGAGGTGTTTCGCTTAAAGACACTGTTAGTGTAAACTATGATGATTTTGTAAACGATGTTGAAGTTGGGGACATACTTTTGGTGGATGGTAAGGGTACTAGTAATCTTTGTGGGTTTTGGACTCTTTGTTTTTAGTTCATTTGTGACAAGAGGTTGCTTCTTGTGTCTCTTTATTACTAGGTGGGATGATGTCACTAGGTGTTACATCAAAGACTAGCGATTTGGTGAAGTGTGTAGTAATTGATGGTGGAGAGCTTCAGTCTAGACGTCACTTGAATGTTCGAGGAAAGAGTGCGACTCTTCCTTCCATTACAGGTTGATACCATCAAGGAACGTTTTGAACTAAAAAAAAAGCTTTTTTGAATTATTATTATTACTCACTTTGGTTCTTTACTTTTAACTCCACTGCAGACAAAGATTGGGAAGACATCAAATTTGGAGTGGATAACCAAGTCGATTTCTACGCCGTCTCCTTTGTTAAAGATGCTAAAGTTGTCCATGAGTTGAAGAACTATCTCAAAAGTAAGTCTGGCCTATTTTCTCCAGTCTCCTATCAGCTTTGGTGAAAATGTCTGTGAAACTAATAGAAATTTTTAAATGTTCTGATAGCCTGCAGTGCAGACATATCAGTGATTGTGAAAATCGAAAGTGCGGACTCTATAAAGAATCTTCCTTCTATCATATCTGCTTGTGATGGGGTTAGTTTCAAAGTCTTTTCTATGATCAAAGTTGGTATGTTGATGCTTAGTGCTGAGTTTTTCCTTAGCTTATATAATTATTGATTCTTTTTCAGGCGATGGTTGCTCGTGGAGATCTTGGAGCTGAACTTCCCATTGAAGAGGTTCCCTTGTTACAGGTAAATCCAAGACTTTAAATTATGAAATATAGACTTAGACTTTGTTGGTACTTATGCTTTTGCTATTATGTCTCAATTTTTAGGAAGAGATAATCAGAAGGTGTAGGAGCATTCATAAACCAGTGATTGTGGCCACAAACATGCTAGAGAGTATGATTAATCATCCAACACCTACAAGAGCTGAAGTCTCTGACATTGCAATTGCAGTACGTGAAGGTGCAGATGCTATCATGCTTTCTGGTGAAACCGCACATGGAAAGTTCGTATTTTAATCAAACCTTTCTTTATTTTGTCAATATAACTTACATGTCATGTGATCTTGAATGTTCTTTGTCCTTTGTTTTTAAATTCTCGGATATCAGGTTCCCGCTGAAAGCTGTTAACGTAATGCATACTGTGGCGTTGAGAACTGAGGCAAGTCTACCTGTCAGAACCTCTACAACCCGCACCACTGCATACAAGGTACTCTCACATTCCTCATACCATAACTATTAAATATGGTATATTAGTCAAATGTGAAATGTTAATACTGACATTCTTGTTGTTACAGGGTCACATGGGCCAGATGTTTGCTTTTCATGCCTCTATAATGGCAAATACACTGAGCGCGCCGCTAATTTTATTCACGAGAACCGGATCTATGGCAGTTCATCTAAGCCATTACCGCCCATCCGCTACAATTTTCGCCTTCACAAACCAGTAAGTGTTTTGTTTATCTGTCATTCAGTGAATGTCTATGCAACTTTTTAATCAGAGGAATTGGGTTTGATCGATCTTATCGTTTCTTTCCTTTAGGAGAAGGATAATGCAAAGGCTGGCTCTATATCAAGGTGTCATGCCTATATATATGGAGTTCTCGGATGATGCTGAAGATACATATGCCCGATCTCTGAAACTCTTACAGGTACTACATTAACCATGCTCCTTCTCATCTATCAAGCTTACATTTTCTTGCAGAAGTGATTTTGCAAACACTTATCTGTAATATGATGCTCAGGACGAGGATATGCTTAAGGAAGGACAACATGTAACTCTTGTTCAAAGCGGCGCGCAACCCATTTGGCGTGAAGAATCAACACATCTCATACAAGTCCGTAAGATAAAGATAGGTGGATGATGTTTTATTTTACTTCTTGAGCTACACTACATCTTCACTTTACTCACTTTCTTACTTATGACACGCTTTGATCCATATTTTTTTTGAATCACTCACCAGTGAATCAAACAACCATATATATTTTCAAGTTATTAAAGTTTTTTTTTTCTTTCTTTCTGGTTTTGGTTGAGTACATGTCATGAAAGATTTCTGTCTCACTCATCTTATTACTTACTGGTAAGAGTAATCCACATAATACATGACAGTTAAGTCTTTATGGCTTAGGATTTTAAAGAAGTAGATTTTTCGACGAAAAAAGACTAATCCGATTTAGCCTTTTTATTATGAATCAGTTTGTTGTTTTACACATCACCGGAAAAACTGAAAAACAAAACCACACATTTGTTAGACTTTAGAATCCTTCTCTCGTTCCTCTTCACTCTCAGAGTCATCTTCATCATCATCACTCATGTCTTGCATCTCATTTTTTCCTTCTAGTTGTATAGATTTGTACCACTTCGCACATGCAATGTATACTACCAGGTCAATGCTGGTTAATGCAGCCAAGAGGAAGTAGAATCTGTCCAAGTGACCTTTGTTGAGGTTCCTTGGTATCCAACCAGGCATGTGATCCTCTGTAGAGATCTTCACCACCATTGTCACCAACAAGCTACTCACAAAGTTCCCCATTGACATTGACATCATACATAGAGCACTCCCGAAGCTCTTTAGTCCGTCTGGTGTCTGCGCGTTGAAGAACTCAAGCTGACCTACGTACATGAACACTTCTGATGCCCCTATGAGCGAGTATTGTGGAGCCTGCAAAGAAGAAAAGATTGTCAGGACTCAAAAGTTTCTTCGGTAAGTTGTTTATCTAAGGACTGAAGTGGGTTTTCATGTTTGTGATCATTACCTGCCAGAAGATGCTTAAGGAGCTTGAGCCATCACAGTGAGTACAACTCTTGTCTGCATACTTAAGCCTATAACATTCCACAACTCCAGCAGCAACCATAGCGATGATAGCAATCACAAGCCCGATTCCCATCCTGTGAAGCTCGGTGATTCCCTTTGATCCATTCTTCTTGAATCTGTTGGCGACTGGCTCGAGAACTCTTCTGTATAGGAATATGAACAGAGCGACGCTAAGGATGTCAAAGCTGGACATACTTGCGGGAGGGATTTTGAAATCCGAGATATTGGTATTCATCGCAGCGCCTTGCTCCACAAAGAGAGATGCCATTTGGGTGAAGACGACTGAGTAGATAATAGTGCATAGCCAAATTGGCATCAGTCTAAGAATGCACTTGACTTCCTCAACTTGTGTCACCGGACAGAGCCTCCATGGGTTCACTGCGTCTTGTTTCTTGTCATCTAGATCTCTTGCAGTGATGTAAGCTGCTTTGTCCAAGAATCTGAAGTTCCAAAAGAAACATGTTAGAACACATCCATGGCATTGAAGTATATGGTGAAATTGTGGTTTCTTGGCAACTTACTTGAATTCATCGGTATGCATTATCCTTCTCCCTGTATTTTCAGAAGCATTTTTCCCTTGGCTGTCTCCATCATACATCTCCTCTCTCCCTCGTAATGGCGCCTCCACCGATGATTTCTTCGTTGCAGCGACCAAAACTTGGCAAAACCTCGAAAGAGGATTACCCGTGGGCTTGAAATATCGGTATCTCGGTGTTCCAACGAGGAAAAGAATCAAAGCAATGACAGCAGAGCCAGTGGACGCCCAAAACCCGAGCGCCCACATTCCCTCGTCTTCAAAATATCCCAAGATGGTGTTTGAAAAGAGTGAACCGAGGTTCAAAGCAAGGTAGAAGTAGCTGAAGAAGGCGATCTTTGAGTACCCTTCTTTAGGATGCTCCTCATCGAACTGATCCGCTCCAAGAGTTGCAATGTTTGGTTGGTAACCGCCATATCCCAATGCGATCAAGTAGATGGAGAAGTAGAACATTGTGATCTCCATCATGGAATGCGAACCACAAGGTGTGACTTCATCCCCGCAACCTATTGGTCTGATCAAGAACATGTACGATGATAGCGATAGCGATGAAAGTCCCTGAGGTTTCACATAAAAAGAAAGCGTTAGAATCAGCGTAGAAACGTTTTAACATTGGATGAATCACATTTTGGTTGTTGCTATTAACTTACAATGACAAAAATGACTTGGAAGATAGCACAAGTCTTGTAACGACCCCAGTAGGAATCGCTAAGAAACGCTCCGACCAATGAGAAGATATAAACAGTTCCTGTCCATTTGCTAACATTGTTAGCTGCGTCTGCGTTGTTTTGTTGCAAAACGCGCGTTAGGAACAGCACCAGATTCACTCCAACTCCAAAGAATGCTAGTGTCGCCAACCCCTGGTTCACTGTTAAACCGGAAAGATTATATTAGAAATTGGTTTAGCAATTGAACCAAACTATATATTACTATTTGATTTGAAAGAAACCGGAATAGGTAGATGAATGAATGACATTGAATGATTGTTTAATAATTGAAACTAAGTTCCGTGTTCGTCAAGATGACGTTAACACTTCTTGGTTAGATTGTATTTAATGACTACTTCATTATTGTCCCACCTTCTAACGAAATCAAAACTTATATGATATTACAATTAACTAAAATGTTAGCTAATCGAATTCCATATGCGAAATACAAATCGTTAACTAATAATAATAATCTTATGAAATTTTTATTAAAAGTATTACGTGGATCCTACTAACTTAATCAAAAAAAGCAAAAAGGAAAAGAAAAAAGAAGACCACTAAAATCTCTAAATTTGTGTTTATGTATAAAATAGATGTTTTGTGAAATATTCTAAAAGTGTAATTTAATATCAACACAACTTACTATAAGATAAAAATGTGAGGAAAAAATGTGAAGAAGTGCACGTGGCATTAGCTAACGACATAGAAAGATGAAATGGGTAATTACGTGTAAGGCAACGTAATTCCACTAACACATGCTTTCCTTGCACTTATGTTTAATATTATTAGTGTCGTCTTCCTCAAAATAGTTTCTCTTTTTCTTTTTTTGGTTAAACTTCATCAAAGTATCTTTAAAAAACCTAAATATCTCTCTTCATATATAGAGTCACTTAGAAATCTGAATGTTCTCATTTTCAGTTATTCTAAAATGACAAACAAGATCCATATAATATATAAAAACACTCAATCATTCAGATCTCTTACATCATATTAGTTGCGTTCGAATTATTAGTTTTTTTTTTGTTTTTTTGGAGAAAATGATTGAAAAGTACACATATGTTCAATCTATATAATAATTAATTATCATCATAGCTTGGTATTATTTTCTTTAAAACATAGGGATCTCTATAATTCATAAATAAATAATGACAAGAATATTCAGGGATTCGTATGAATTTCAATCTATGATCTACCTGGTTACAAAAATATTTAAAAGAATCTATATATAAAAGCTTATATATGTCATGGGGTTGGGGTTTTTACCAAAACATGCAGCCTACGTTCGAACACATGGATATGTCTTGACACGTTCACGTACAACTCGAAGTTAATTCTACATAAATTTGTTGGTTCTATTGTCACTTTCCTAGTTTCTGATAACTTATTACATACCTCAAAGATAAAGTATGCATATCAATCAATCCACAAACTTTTAGATATACATCATATCGGTATCCCTTTTTTTTTTTGTCATTATGTTTATTGATATCGATTTTATACGTTATGTTCTTTGTCAGGTGGAATATCTACATAATTATACGGTACAAATATGTATATTATTTATATATATACATGCATGTGTGCTACAAAATAATGCAAACATGTATGTTTCTATATACAAATAATGTATTAAGACATAATAGTGATACGAATCCATTAAATATATGGGGACCGGCCCTGAATATACATATGTAAGGATGCCATGAGTTTGCATGTGGTATCTTTTAGAAAAGGACATGCAGAACCAAAAAATATATATGAAAATATAGATTCTATATTTTAAGGTATCACTCATCGGATGAAATTTGTTTGATAAAACTAATTGAAACTGACCTCTCTTTTTTTTTAAGTTTAATAAAAGAAAAATAAAACTAATATATTTGGTATCTATATAGCTTAATATATTGTAAATTTTTGAATAGGGAAGAGAGAAACATACGAAGAATGACGATGGCAGCAACCCATTGGCCTGAGTTAGAACGAATAGAGGGACGACCGTAGAAATCCACAGTCCCATCTCTTGTTTCTTCATCTCCTTCTTTCTTCTTCATCGTCTGCATTTTCATTTACATTTGATTTGATTAATTTCTACACACATGTCAATTGTTATACCTGTTTAATAATATCTCTATTTGTATCTACCAACTTTTGTCCCTCTTGATACAAAGAGATTCTTACGTTCAATAGTTTTTGTGTTTTGGAACTTGACTAAAAACGTTTTTTTTTCTTCTCTTTTTCTAACTTTATTGTGCATTGCCACGTATTCGTTTTGTAGACACAATTTTCAGGATTATTTGGATTTATTCTCGACTTTAAATTTCCAGTACAACCAAATATATATACTTATATGAGTTAGAAAAGAATATGAGCTATAATATAGCCAATATTATAGAGCTTAATTAAAAGCTAATATGAAGGGGAAAAAAAAAAAAGGATAGATGTTGAACTAAATGTATTTTGCGCATAAAGATCGTGACTCTCCATTTCACTGAGCATACCCTTTTGATCATGCTCTTCTTGAGCCACCAAAACCTTTTTAAAGTTTTACCATAATTATTAGTTACTAAAAAAACACAAAATTCCTATTGTAGTCACAGCTGATATCTAAGGAACAAAAAACTTAATTACATAATCAAAATCTTATGAGGAAGAAAAGTAGATGCCCATTTAATTATATCAAAGCAAAAGAAATAATCAAAGGGACAAAGCTTAAAAATAACTTACGTCTTTGTTATATATCTCTAGGCAAGACATTTCTGATGATATTTGATTATATGTATGTGAGGTTTAGGGAAGATAGTGATAACGAAACTCTCTTTAGTTTTGTTGTTTTTTTTTTCTCTTTAAGTGATATGAGAGAAATATAGAGCAAAGGACGAAGAAGGAAGAAGCAGAAAGCAAGTTCAAGCTTGGATGTTGTAGAGAAGAGAAGAATGAGAATAAATAGAAGTTTGGAAGATGATTTCAACGGTCCTGATTTTACATGGGACTCACATGCCCAATACCTATTTTTAATTTTTAAATTCTAAAAAAAAAAAATACACTCAAAAGCACGATGACGAAAAATAAAAAGCTCAAAAGCACAAGTCTAATTATACGGAAATTGATATTTGCAATTTTTTCCCAAATTTTTTGTTTGCGTGGCTGAAAGGATACTTTATGTGCTTTCAAAACTTTGGGCTGTGGCTGAGCCTGAGGCGGAGGGTCGGTCGGAGGCTATTTTTCTTGTTTCTTATTCAAAACTTAAAAACTTTTGTTGTGACAGATACAATTTATGATTCCAAAATTTTTATCATAAAGGAAAATCCCAAAAATATATCTTATCAAATATAGTCATAGATTGGGATTTTTTTTTTTTTTTGATTAAATGTACATTTTAGATTAAAGGTACGCATGGATTGGGATTTTTTTTGGAGCTTCTAATAATTTCTTATATCTGATTTAGTCCTGTGTGAATGTGATCATATTTATCATTTATGTTAAACGAACATATATTTATTTAAAGATATTAAGTTAGTTGTAAGTTTTCAATGATATTAATCCATCAATAAAACTAATAATTTTCAAAATGTAATAAGCATAAATGTTTTTATGTATAAGTATGGCTTAGTCATTACTACTTATTAGGGACATCTGTAAAACAATGTACCAAATTGCATTTTGTAACATATACCTTGTTTTATTTTTACTTTCGAATTTAATATTTTCATTTGGAAAATATCATATAAATACCATTATTATTATTTATTGTTTTTGGCAAAGGCATATATACCATTTCTGATGTTATAAATTACAACACTACTAGGTCTTCATCATTACTTAACATCATATTATTAATAGTAAAGAATCTCTATCTTGTTTGTAAAAATTAAAATTCTAAAATATACAAATGTATAAAAAGGTCATGACTACGATACTAAAAGGACGACAGTTAAGTCGTTAATCCACAAATTTAAGTTGTATCACAAACTAATCAATCCGAAAAAGTGTTCTCTTAAATGTCCTCTTAATCAAGTAATCACAGAAATGTCCCCTTATTAATCAATCCACATAGGTGTTTATTTCGCACTAATTAAGATTAAGTAGTTTAAAGTAGTTTAAAGTCAATCTACTAGTATGAAAATAGATACCGTACGTTCTTTCTAATTTATTTGAATTCTCCACCATATTTGATGTAACCATTAACAAATCTATTAAAAAACTATGAATTTCAATATTAATGTGGAGGGTATATTGTAATCAGAATATTGTTTTTTTTTATTAGGAATTTTCATGTCTGAAAATTAAAATAATTTCGGTTTATTTCCTGCAATTTTTACTATTTTTATCATCCTGTAAATTTACAGAAAAAAATTAACTGCGACTTTATACATATGATCTTTATTATGAAATTTAAATACATAATTACCATGATCTAGATGTATAACTTCTACCGACAATAAAGAATTTCGTCTAATACAACCTAACTAACCACAAGCATGCTTGCAATTTTCTATTTTTTTCTCTTTGTTTGCTTCATGTTCTCTAGTGAATTTTGTTTTGTTAATGTTACCTTTTATCATTGACATTGACATGACTTCTCTTTTCCTTTTCTAAGATTTCGATTTTCCAGCTTTTGTTTTCCATTTTCACTCGTGTGGACCAAAAACGAAATATCAAAATCATTACAAATTAACATCGAATTGAACACTGACAAAAACATACACTTCAACATGATGGCACATATGCATTTTATACGTGTAAATTCTATAACCAAGTAATTTTCATTGTTTGATTATTAGTGTTTTGGTTCTTATATTCGCGAGTCGACGCAACATAAATGAATGAAAATAGTTTTACTTTCACCACAATGATTCGATCACATTTGTTTATTCAATTTCAAAATAAGTAGATTTCTACATCATCATGTGTTAAGCAAGCAATCCGATTCTAAAAATTAATCGATAAACTGACTATCAACAAACCACATGATTCACCAGTCGGTTTTTAGATCTATCAATCAGTAGATGATCGGCTGGTTTACTGGTTTAGTTGGGAAATCCAATGATCAAAAGGATCCCAAGATTTTTCTCTTTAAACTGAAAATTTATTCATAACAATATATATAAATTGGGAAAAATACCTTTTAGTCTTTAAACTGAAACTTATTTGATAAATATTTTTGTTTCTGAATAAGAGTTAAGAAAACAAAAAAAAAAATAGTAAACAATGTTCAAAGGTCCTTAATTGATTATTTTGGAGTCCACTTACTCCTTACTAGTACAAGATTAATTGGCAGGCAAATCGATTATTTGACCGAATTTTAAAACATTAGTTTATAAGTTGTTAGAGATAGTTATACGTATTCCTTTTGGACGAGATACAATGTTAGATGATTGTCCAAATTAATAACTAAACTTTATCTGATCATATTTTGTATTATTAAAATCGATCGGTTGACGTTCACAGTATTCTGATAAATATTGTTTCGTATCTTAACGTAAGACATATATACTTATGTAGACTAATTTGGCTAATTGTACACTTGGAAAAGATCGTTGAAACGTTAGATAATTTTTTTTTACTAGAAATTGTTCATTTTCAGTGATATATAAACTGTAAAAATAATTTTTGTAGTGTGTTAATTAATGTTATTGATCTAATATACGGAACAAAAACTGTGGATAGATCCACACAGAGACACATATTACAAATATTTGTGTAGGTGCCTGTTCTTGGTTGATATGCAAGAGTTAGACACTGACTTTTGGTTTTTAGATAAAAAAAATGTTTTAAACTTTAAAAAAGATACCAAATGGGAAATGTCATGTTACTATGATCAGTCGATCTTACCTATCATGGGAAAAAAGTAAAGGAAGTTCTTCAAAAGCAATCATCTTCTCCATTACAATTGTGGCAACAAGTGAAAAAAAATAATTAAGTAAAGTTATTTATGCCCATTGTTTTTGTTTCTCCAAATTAAACTACTAGTTCACCATATTACAGCTTTTTTTTTTTCTTTTTTTTCTTCCAATAGCTATGAGTTATATATCATTCATAGACTTGTTGTTGCAGGTAAATTTGAAAAAGCTTATTTATGTAAAGCTTGATTGACATAAAAAAACAAAAAACACAATCATACTAACTAGTGAAAAAAAGAAAGTAAATATTATATAGACTCATTTCTATGGTCATCATTAGAATCAATATTATTTAATTTACCATACATATAATTTTAACATTCATTAAACAGTAACAGTACTGTTCTAAGTGTCTTAAAAATTAGTGTGTATCCGTAAAGTGGTCATATTCGTGGAGTGAGCAGGGTATTCGCCTTCTTTGATCCTTTTGATTTTACTCTTTAATAGTTTTATCCGAATCATCTACATGTACTTATTTATATCGTTAGCACCGTTCATTTTGCTTTATTACAAGTACAACTTTACGCTCTATGGATATATATATATATATATATATATATATATATTTTGTATCAAACCTTTACACTCTATGGTTGGAAAATATTTGTGTAATATATGTTATAATATCCTACAATTGAAATGGTAATACTTTTAAGCGAGTTATTTTAAGACCAACATTTAGACTCATTACGAAATTTGTAGAACGCCAACTTTAAACTAAGATGGTAAAAAAAACCACAAATTGAAAACGCACTAGAAGTGATTCCTAACGTCGACCAAATTTCTTTTAAAAGATATTAGAGATTAACTTTTGTGTTAATCTCTATATACTAGTTTTGTGTTAGTGCTAAAAGTCTACTTTACCAAATATATGCTATTTTGGAGCATTTTCAAATTCTAAGATGTTGATTAACATATAATTAATTTGATATATATAATGGTTTGTTTATGGAGGATGATTCTATTTCTGGTCACAAATATTATTATGTTTCTTAATCCGAGGAGATGTGTAAACGTCACACACCTCATAATGTATAGGTTTAAGAAAATATTAATGACGAGATAAATTTACAGGTGAGACGATCTATCAAATCAAAACTAATCATCCGGTTGAAATAATCGAGTAATCAAGTACAATAAGAAGATTTAAACTGTCCAAAACTTTTCAAATGACTAGTTAACAGTAATGCCTTGTGTACAAATTGAAAAGCAATTGCTCGTATTACGTCCACCCACTTACTTATCAAATTGTCTCTCTTACGTAACCAAATCACCTTTTTAATAAAAAATAACAACGTCCATTCAAAAAAAATCGGCTTTAGCTAACAATAAATAATAAAAAACAGTAGAGAATCAAGAACAAATCACTTATCAGGCTTTACCAATGTCCCCCCATATACACAATAGCGAACGTAAGTAATTATATTTATAAAGTCCGCAGGAGCTTGAGTTGGATCCCACTTCACATATGTGTGTAGGTATTGGCTTGTTTTGTTTTTATTTTATTAAGACATCAACATCCATACCAAATTAATTTTAATAAATCAATTAACTTTTTTTATAAGAGAAATAAAAAATTGTGGTGAAATTCGGTCATAATCTAATATATTTGCCTAGTTTATTTTATTGGTCCAAGTCATATATATCTTATAATTCACATTTGATAGATAATATATATCTGGATAGATTTGTTTTTGCCATCTTGCGTGTGCTTTTTCTCATAAAATATTTGCACGTTCGATCTCATTCTAATGCCTAAGTTCGGCTGGATTGTTCGTAATAAACTAGGGTGATTATGTTATACTTTTCGTTTTCCTCTTTTATTTATTTTATGTTGCTGTTTTCCATTATTACCAATGTTTTCTAATTAAACCACACGAGAGAGCACATTAAACCATAACGTTTTATGAGTTTTAGAGACATGCAGCTTTGGTTTCAGAACAAAGATAATTAATACAACAATATAAAATAGTAGAACTAATTAAAACAAATTTCCAATTGATTGTTTCCCACCGTTTAATATTTGATTTTGCTAGAATTGTTCTACATCGAAATTTTAATTTGGAAGATTTACGGACTAGTATATTGTACATAAAGCAATGTTTTTAAAAACCTGTCTAACGGTGACCCAGTAGATATTTTGATATAAGTTACCTCTAAAAACCGAACAAATAAAACCCTGCAAAGAACCATAAAACCCCGCTAAAATCCCGTGAACCATCGGTTCAGTCTTAAATTAAAATATTTATTTTTGTTACATTTCAAACTCAAACCAAATTAAAAATAAATGTTGTTATTTATAAAAGAATCACTTAGTTATTTTATCTAATCATTTAAAATTTTAATTTAACTGTTTAGTACTTAACTATGTATGTTTTGTTTATATATTTATAGAAAAGTAGATGTTATATTCATAAAATGTAAACAAACCAATAAACTAATTGATTTATGGTTTAACCGGTCCGACTAGTTGACCCAGTAATCCGAAAAAATTTTGGTTCACCTTTCGGTTCGGTTTTTAAAACATTGATTTTAACTTTTAAACGTGAGGTTAATCGGTGAAAAAAAAACGTGAGGTTTTAATCCTACACTTACGAATAGATTTGATTGTATATAACGTCGCGACGATACTGTTTTCAAAATATTTCTAGTAATAATTTGTAATTGAGCATATAAATGTATAGATTCTACGATGGATAACTAATTTTATAAATGAATTTCAATACACGTAAAAGAAAATATTCATGTCGAAAAACAACTCGTACTTGAAAAGCTATATATATATATATATATATCTAATATTTAGGAAAACTCTAAATCTAATATATATATATATATAATATATATCAACAATAACATATCGACTTGCATATAAAACGAAAACTACAAACAAAACTTAAATGAAAAAAATGTGGACGTTGATCATACACAAAAACAGTCAGAACATCACAAAATGATACTTTTTCTTTCATTGTTAAAATTATAATGGCTTGAGAATATATATCCATCGGATATTATCGAGAAGATTAACCGAGTCAAGTTCTCCTAAATATTATATATATATATATATATATATAAATTATGACATAATTTAAAATTTGAAAGCGTAATGATTGTATAACAATAGGAAACTAGTGAATTTTGGGCCAATAGAAACCCTAGGAAAAAAAAGGACATCACAGTCAAGGTCCACTATATAGTGAATTTTGGTCCACTATATAGTTACTCCATCAACCAACAAAGGCAAGGTCCACTCATACTGTTCATGTGTGATAAATTACATCATCGGCTTCACTTATCACTATAGTGGACTGTGGACTAAAAATTGAGTATTGGACTAGATTAGGCTGCAAATAGACAGAGCTAGTCTAATCTAAAGATAATTTAAGTGTATTAGCCACATATGAGAATTTGTAACACTTTTATCTATTTATAAAACCAAATTTTAAGTGACGGTCAACTTTTGTAGCAAAAGGGCACAACGACGTGGTTTGGGTACAATATAAAAAAACTTTTCAAGAGATTGTTTGAAGCTCTATAGATTGGGTGTGGCCAAAATGGTTGGTTCAGACAAATATTAGACGGTGCGAGATTTGGAAGATATTTCAATTGTGCTAAAGACTAGAAGACACGAAAAAGTTTCATTTTCAATAATTTTTTTTTTCTTCTTTTAGTTAGTTTAAGCAAAGACTCCATCCTCGACATTTTGATACGACACTGTTCAATTAGTTTCGCTTCAAATAACATCCTCGATTTATGTATACGTGTTAAAATCACAACATATATATATATATATATATATATATATATGTTAGACAAAAGAAAATGACATTATCAACGCTGCAAAAGCTTGATAACCGCTTATTATCTGTATACATTTGATCATATTCGACAAGTTTAAACACTGATTCTTTTGAAATGTGAACCAAATCGAGACGTACGTACTCACTGCAAACCAAAAGAAACCCTAGCTAAGTTGGTTTCGGGAAACCTAAAGCATTATTTTTAGGAGAATATTGCCAAATTATAGATTTAAACCATTCATCGCAATTAAGAATAGTTTGTATGTTTAAACTAAATAAATTCAGGTATACCGGAATGTTAAATACGTATTATCCCACTGATTCATAAGCAAATAGTTAGAGCTTTCTGCTTAGTGGTGACTCAAACGGATCAATCATATATAATCATAGTTAAGGAAACAATTAATTGTTTATCTTGTATAGATATGATGACGTTCTACTATTTCATACATTTGTTCATCATTACGTATTACATTATCGACTAGTATTTTGGAAAATGATAAAAATAAGTAAAGCAAATCATGACCTAATTCTTCCATACTACAATGCTTTTTTTTTTTTTTTTTAATTTAGAGTTCTCCTCGTTTTCAATTAGTACACTTGGATCTTTTGTCTACGCCACTAGTTTTACTTTTCCACATTTAAATTAATTACTAATCATTAGGTACAAGTTTTCATTTTTTTGCATATGCATCATCCATTATCTTATAACCAACCGTACATTATTTTATATAGTAACTTTAATTTATGAAACTTTTGCCTCGCCAAAATTTGGTAATTATGCACCACACTTATAATTTTTTGCGTGTTATTTTATCAATCCATATATATGTGGAGTGGCATGTCTCTTTTCAGTCGACAACTATTGATGAGCTGTATCTAATTTATACTCTAATTATGTATAATCGCAATTATGCTTCTTTGATGACCGTTGGGAAAGGGATTATGCTTCTTTAAATGTTTATAATG
This sequence comes from Camelina sativa, assembly GCF_030686135.1. Lineage (NCBI taxonomy): Eukaryota > Viridiplantae > Streptophyta > Magnoliopsida > Brassicales > Brassicaceae > Camelina > Camelina sativa. The sequence continues at coordinate 16,396,433 of NC_141893.1, forward strand.
ACTCTTCACGTACGGCTTTATTCATCCTAGTGGTTAATGAAAGGTCATTTTACTTTGTCGAATGATTGGTTTATGGGATCTAGATCTCAAACTATCTAGATTTCATGTTTAAATTTTAGAAATACAAAACATACTCATATAAACTCATATCGATTATAGGTTATATTTTTATAATTAGATTATATATAATGAGGTTTCATTTGGTATAATTTACACTTTTAAGTGATGCCAAAATGTTTTTCTTGATGAAATTTAAGTTCAAATATTTTTTTGGTCAAGTCTAGTCTGAGTTAGGTTTCAAAATTTACATCAAAACCAAAAACTAAACTAACTTTTTATCTTAAATATTTCTTTAAGTTCGATAGTACTCGGTATGATTAATTAAACCCAAAATAGAACCCTTTGGCATGTCGTATGGTCTAGATAACGATTTTACTTGTAATCAGTGAAAAAAGCAATTTTATAACTTTTTCGTAAAATTTGATTCATTCAATTGCATTAATATTGGTGTATAGACCGACCGATTAAGTTCGGTTGTGTAATCTGGTTCGTTTGAAATTAAAAAAACAATTATTCAATGAGATTGTAAACAATTCAACTCATACGATCAGGATCAGCCATGAGTTAGTAGTACTCACTACTTTAGTAGGCTACTTGTCAACTTGGCTTGTATGTATGTGGTGGTTATTAAGTACGGGCAAATGCAGTTTTTAATTCTTATCATTTTCCTTTCAAGCTTTTCAAATAGCTAGATAGGATTTTTAGTGACATTCTTAAACATTGTTGTCAGTGTCGTCTTATTGTAAAGTCTTGCCTATTTTTGTTTGGTCTTTCTAAAGTGTGTCTACTTACTTCTACTGTTCATGTTATTCATTAATGTTTTTTTGGACAAATGTGATGTGATATTGCATAAAACCTCACATTCACAGATTGATTTCTTTTAATTAATACAATTTAATGAGAAGACAAATAGAAACTTAGGTCTTGATTTTGACAGCAAACCTTTAAAGCTATACAACTGGTAACATCGAATCTGGAAATGTGTGGAGTGAAACGTACGTATTATATAGATAAAATAGAAATTTAAGTTTCTTCCACTAAAAAAAATAATCTTTCTATTCAATAATTTATTTACTTTGGCTGACTAAAAGATCTAAATGCTGAAACATAATATGTGTATTCGATATTTTCTTTCGCATTATGTTCTATAATTAAGTAACATATTGTGATCACATTTTTTATGATTAACTAAGAAAATTCCACGTGATCTTATATGATGATAATCTTATAGTAGAAGCAAATATTTCAGGTAAACACAAGACCCCTAAAATACATGACTACAAATCCTTATTAACATAAGAAGATAAACACAACACACAATATATGAGTCTATCCGTAATACTCGCTTTTACGGTGGAGTGTGAAGATCCCGAACGCCCAACATGGATATAATGTAATAAAACTAATCACGACCAAGTGTCTTCGTAAAAATATCAGCGAGCTGCTCAGTCATACAAACATGTTTTGTAGTAAAAATGTCGTCATGAACCGCATCATGAAGAACATAATAATCATTTTCAATATGTTTGGTGCACTTATAAAAAGCTGGATTAGTTGCGATATATATAGCAGTTTTACTATCGCAATACAAACGAGCAGGCACAACTTGGTCGATGCCTAATTATTTTAACAACTTACAAAGCCACTTGATTTCCTTAAGAGCAAATGACATAGCCTGATACTCGACTTCTGTGGAGGAGTGGGACACTCTCTTTTGCTTTTTAGTTTTCCATGAAACAGGCGAACCACCAAGCAACACAACATAAGCACAAAGAGACTATCGTGTAACCGGACAAGAACTCCAATCCGAATCACAATAAACATCAGTCTTCAAATCTGAGCAAAATGCCATGGTCTGGCGAGCCACTAAAATAACATACCACACGTAAAATTGTGTCCATATGAGCCACCCGTGGAATTTTCATATATAAACTGAGCCAAGACGTGAACGAAATAACTCAACTCTGACCGTGTATGTAGCAAATACAACAATCGACCAACAAGTCGTAGGTAAGACTTGGGATCTGTGAAGAGCGAACCATCATTGAAAGCAAGATGATGATTCTGTTCCAAAGGAGTAAAGACATAACGTGAACCAATATTCCCACTATCAGCAACAATATCAAGACCATACTTACTTTGTGATAAGAAGAAACCATCAGATCCAAGACTCACCTCAAGACCAAGAATATATTTTAGTTTCCCCAAGTCCTTCATGGAGAAGCAACGACTTAGGTAGTCTTTAAACTTCTGAAGCATATACCCATCATTGCCCATAAATGATGAGGTCATCAATGTATATCAACACACGGAGCTCAATATTGTTCTGGGTATAAGAGAAAAGAAAGTAATCATCCTATGATTGGAAGAAGCCAAAGCGTAAAAGAGAAAAAGACAACTTCTTGAACCAACATCGAGGATCTTTTTTCAAGCCATACAAGAACTTGCAAAGACGCCAAACCTTTCGGGGATGAAAGTGACGAAAACCTGGAGAAAGCTTCATATAGACCTCCTCATCAAGATCCCCATGGAGAAATGCATTGTGAATATCCATTTAATAAACCTCCCAATTCTTTGCAATGACAAGAGAAGAAGTGTACGAAATGTTGTCATGCGAACAACGGGAGCAAAAGTCAACCTGATTATTACCAAGAGAAACAAGTCGAGCTTTATAACGTTCCACAGCACCATCAACATTATACTTTGTCTTATAAATCCATTGACAAACAATCGCCACTTTATTAGGAGGCAGATCAACCAACTCCCCAGTTTTGTTGATTTCAAGAGCATCAACCTCCTTAGCCATTGCAATATTCCATACTTTCAGAAAAACACGATGAGCAGGAGAAAAATTAGCATCAAAAACATAATTTGTTAAAGGAAACAGAGAAGTACCTGAGACCAAAACCGAAGACTCTGAAGAGGAGTCGGGAATAGCGTTTGATGATACCATGCAGAATTAGATATCAAACCAAGAGACTTCAACACAAAGGATAAACTCAAGATACCTAAAATACAGGACTACAAGTCCTTATTAACATAAGATGATAAACACAACACAATATATGATTCTATTTATAATATATTCGAGTTCTCAAATCATTCAGCTCGTGTCTGTCAAATTTATATATATTCTTCACGTTCGAGCAGGTCATCACTAGTGAGATCATTTTTTAGAGAAATTTGCAAATTAGCGATGAATTCACGCAAATAAGATGCAGAACCTAGCTATGTAAAGCCCTTTTAACAAAAAATCTAACAATGTAGTTAATTTACATGAGTTTTATCAATTATGTAAAAACTGTGGACAATAAAAATATTTACAATTAGTTTTCGCTTTTTCTTTTCTGGTAAGTGAGGGGAGTGTCTCCCATTTTTATTCAAGAGAAAAGGAAGAAAATTACAAACGAACACGATGCGGCGCAGCTCCATACACATCCTCTAAGAGAATTGAGTTTAAAGCATCTCGACAATAAATCAAACTATAAAACCCCAAAAGCAAAGAAAAAATATAGTTAGGTCATTCATCCGTAATATGCAAAAAATAGACTATCTAATCTCTTGAAATGAAACCATAGCAGAACCGTAGTAATAGAAAAGACAAAGGATAAGAAATTAAGAATCACATATATATCCCTGTCCATACTAGGAACATTTTGTTTATATGCATGCAACAATGCAAGCGTGACCTTACTTCATTTATGTATTTCTTTATCGTGTTTTAGTATGTTATTTTTGACAAAAAGATAAGGGATACATATGGGGAACCAACAATGGTTTATCAAAATATCATGCTATTAATTAAAAATTAAGAGATTAATATTTTTGTTAAAGAAATTAAAATTTAATACCTTAGGACAAGCTGTATAGATATAAACTGGTATAATTGATATAAAAATATGCTATTTGAAACATGTATTTAAAGGAATATTTCTTATGCCATCCATAAATTTATATAATATTAAGAAATGTGACACGAGAAAAATATGTTATTATGTATGTAATTATCCATTTCACAACCATACACTAAAAACTAAAACAAAAAATATACTATTAATGAGACTTACTGTTTCGTTGGAAATTAAAACAGTGTGACCCAATTTCTTATGTTCCCCCTTAATCTAACTTAAAATTTATCATTTTAAAGTTGAAGATTTTATCTGTTTTGTCCTGTGGACAGCTAACAACTTCCACATTTTGCTAAGAAAATAAAAATTCTGCATAAATCAAGTATCGATAATGACCTCAAAAAATCAATACAAAATAGAGTATTTGCAATTATTTATGACAACACAACAAGATAATAGTTTTGTTAATAGTTATATATATATATATATATATATACATACATGAACAGTTGTAAACTTTTTACCATATTAAATTTTCACTATGTTCGAAGACTATATAGTAATTGTGTTTGTTTCATAATATGTGCATAAAACACATAATATGTGATTATATTTATCACCAAATATTTAGGTTGAATCGTTCCGAATGTGTAGTTGAATTATTTCCAATTATATATATATATATATATATACTTATATCTTATATATAAATAGATATAGGCATATAAATTTTTATCAAAAAAGTATAATGTAATTTATGTTAAGTTTTTTCCAAATAATGTTTTAATAAGCTCTGTAAATTTTAGGAACGTATTGTTGTGTTTCTTGGATCCAATTAAAATGATGTTATTTAACCAATAATATATTTAAATAATGATTTGAAATTAAAGAAACATAATATTTTTATCAGCCAATATGTATAGATATGTATGGTAATAAATATATTTATAAAATGTATATATGTGAAAACAAGAAGTTCCATTTTCGACCACATTCGTTCATGTATCAGTATCATTTTGTTGTTTTCTAACTAGAAAACCTAGTAATTGCTATTTAATATATGTTCACAAAAATATGCATGGTGACAAAGGCCGCCTTGAGCAACAACTGAAGAAACCTTGGGCTTGAAGGCCACTTACACTATTATATATTTTAAAAGGCCACATAGAGAAATGCCAATAAAAGTTTTTTGAGTTTTAAGTTTTTATCCCCTCCCACTTGTAAATATCACTATTTTGTATTTTTTGTTGATTAATAAAGTTGACATCTCAACCAAAAAAAAATATTAACCAATATATAATGAATGCTAAATTTCAAAATAACAGTACAACTTATTGGATAAAAATTGAATTGTATTATTGTAATGTGAAAAAAAAAACTTGAAAAAATGAGTTTATACTAATGAAACTCTAATAACTTGATAAGAATGTTAGTATATAATTAATAAAAATTATATATATGCGGACTATTATCTAATAGTATATTAAAAAATTTGTTCAATATTTTCTTAATTTGAATACTAGAATTTCTTAGGTATATATTATTTCTGATCTGCATTTCTCATATTTTCATCAAACCTTTCTACAAATATCATAAACTAAAAATTTATATAAGAATTTATATCAGAGGGAATATAGGACTGGTTTTCAATTAAACGTCCCACTTGCTAATTGCATATCAATGTCGACGTGTGAATTGGCTGGCAAATAATAATATTATAATCTTTAGGGTAAAAAGAAACGTGGAACCATAAAAATAAAATAGCCATGAAATTCAAATATGATTGATAATGACTTCTAATTATGTGATCAAGAAGTTTTCGCCTCTTGCCCTCTTGTTTCCAAGTAGGTTGGCGGCGAAAAATTTCGGCGGTTTATAGAGAGTTTTATGAGAAAATCGGTACATAGCCAACTTGACCGAACAAAGAACCAACAAGATGTTTTTGGCAATTCCGATTTGGTTAAAGTGGTGTTTACACCAATAGAATGTGAAAAATACTTAACGCTCATCTTTTCTCCTCTCAACCAATCAAAATATTCTATCTAATATTTCATTTAAAAAATAATTCAAAATTAAATTAAAAAACATAACAAATTAAAGAAACAAATTATGTATACTTTTATTTAAGGAAAATTAAATATTGGTTTGGTTTAGATTTTACAATTAAACGAGGTTATATATTGGTTTGGGTTTGTAAATGAGAAATAGTGTTTAGATTTTACAATTAAAACAAAACTATACATTGGTTTGGGTTTACAAATGAGGTGGTTAGGGTTTAGATTTTACAATTCAAACGAAATTATATATCGGTTTAGGTTTACAAATGAGATGGTTAGAGTTTAGATTTTACAATTCAAACGAACTTATATGTCGGTTTGGATTTACAAATGAGATGGTTAGGGTTTAGATTTTACAATTAGAATGAAATTTATATGTTGGATTTATTTTTAATGTTGTTTTCCTTCTTTTTGTCAAAAATTTTTATGGTTGTTTTGAGTAACATATTTTTAAATCATGACAGATATCCTCAAAATATTTCTATCACGTTCTAAATTTTTGACTACCATGTTACATAAGTATCTTATGCCGGAAAATATTGATGGATTATTCTGCAATATGAGCTTATGGTCAAGAACAAGTGAACCGATTTTAATTACTTACATCAACACAAAGTGATGCCTAAATAATTTTATACTAGAATTGGACCCGTGCTAGAGCACGGGTTAACATTTATTTTATTTATTTTGTAATTTTTATTTAAAGTGTTATATATATATATATATATGATTGTTTTATTTGTTTTTAAAAACTTTTTTTTTGCTCAAACACTATGCCATGAAATCATATGTTGAATATAGCTTATGAAAATAACATCTATTTTATTAGATCTACTCTAGTAGATCTAGATTTTGATCCGCGGTACACTGCAGTTCAAGTTATTTGATAAAAATATTAATTTATGTTTGTTAATTTTATTTGATTTGTTTAGTTTTTAAAATTATATATTGTATTTTGATTGTTAATTATATGACTTAACCTACACTATACCGCATATTAATTGTTTTGTTACAGTATTAATTAATCAATTTAATTAGATACGTCTATTAATCTAATATTCATATTGTTAACAAAATAATGAGATGATATTTTATCCATATAGCACCAAATTAGTTACATTTTATGTTTCTATTAATATCTACTCAAACATGTCTAGCCATATAACCCGTCGTGTGATATTTTAATTCGTTGTACACTGCAGATTAAACTTCATAAAAATCTAAATGTATTTTTAAAATTTAAAATATTTTAATAAAGTTTCTTTTTTTTTTAGAAATTGAACTACTTATAATATTTGAACTTCTTATAAAGTTTAAATATTATTAATATCTTAAACAGTTATAAAAATTAAATGTTTTAATAATTAAAATTTGAATAATCTTTAAAGTTTTTAAAAAGTTCACAAAATAATGAGATGATATTTTACTCGTGTAGCACCGAATTAATGACATTTTAATTTTTTATTAATATCAGCTCAAACATGTCTTGCCATATAACTCGTCATGTGATATTTTAATTCGTATATATTATTAAAATTTAAAATGTTTGAATAATTTTATTATTTTAGAAATTGAAATACTTATAATATTTGAACTTCTTATAAAGTTTAAATATTATTCATATCTTAAAATTTTTATAAAAAGATAAATGTTTTAATAATTGAAATATTAATAATATTTAAAATTTTTAAAAAGTTACACATTTGAATTTTGAAAGTTATGAAAAGTTGAAATTCTTTAAAATAAAGAACCATAATAAAATGCATAAATTTTTTAATTTCAATGCCTGATAAATCAAGGTATTCGTATTCAGAATCATTTTGGTCTCTTTTTTATTAATATGACTTTGAATCTTTGCCTAGTTTTCTTAGGTGATATAGGGCATTTTGTATATATTTTGTATTCATCAGTTGAGCAATATATGTCTGTTTTAAAAAAATTAAATTACATCATATGCAGAAAAAATCATAAATTTTATTAACTAAATAAATTAGATAAAAAATTAAAATAATTTAAATATAGACCATAAAATAAATGTGAAAGAAGAATCACATATTTTTGTTTTAATTAGGTTGAGAGATTTTCTTATCTTTTAAATGTTACCTATAATTGATTTATATGTTACTATAATTAACTAAATTCATATTATCCTTACTTACCAAAAGTCAGACTAACTCGTATATTATGATACACCTATGTCACAATTTTATAACCAAAAAATCATAAATATACCTATTATATAGTCTACAAAAAAATATCGTGTACTTCCGTTTTATTATATAGGGGATAAATTCAAAGAGTTAAAATAAAGCAATTCACCTAAACTAAATACAAATATTAGATTTGTCTAAGTAAGCAGATGATATTAACCTAATTTTGTGATTTGTTTGTAAGTTTTCTTTATAAACCTAAATTATTAATAAATTTTGTGGTTATTTTTGGTAATCACATGATTGTGCTGGTAGTGTTTTTGGTTCAACTGTTTGCTCAGATGCCATCTTCAGGTTTATATATCCATCTTTGTATTCTTTTTGGTGTATAGTAATTTAAAATTAGTGAGAAGAAAAATAGTTATTTCTCCAATTTACCTTGTTGGTATATTTGGGTTAATAATTTTTTTTTGTCAACTATCCTTTTTAACATGTTTTTTTTGTGTCAACTTTCCTGTTTTAGCATCTATTTCATTGCGTGCTAAAGAAAAATATCTACTTTATTGTCGGTTTGACCCTTAAAAAAAATTCTTCTTCACGGTTTTCAAGAAGACACATATTAAAACTGGAGAGCATTTTTAAGGCCAGTTGAAACAAAATTTGCAACTACAATACAACCTCTTTAAAATTAATAATGTTGAAACCAAAATATTTTATTAATTTCTAGTAATTTATTGAGAGATTAATTTATTGATAATTACTTTACAAAGAGATTTGCTTAACTTCAAATTTCTTTTTTTAAAAAAATTTCTATTTAAATAAGCTTTTTCTTTATAATCAAATATTTTTCAAGAACCAATTATAAGTAGGAAAACAATTATAATATTTAAAGAACAAAACCAAAAAAAAATTGGATATAAGAATAATTTAGAAATGAATTTTAACAAGAATTAATATAAATTCAAAAAATATTAGAGTTACATGTCATTAAATTTTTTTCTAAATAAAATTTCGTAGATAATATATATATATATATATATATATATATATATAATTTATATAATTTTAGTTCATGATTCGATGGGTCATATATTTGTATATAATTTTCAAAAAAACATCATATTATTATTTCATCAAATTGTATTAAATATTACATTATATTAACCATTGTTCTAAAATATGCTATATGCTAGACGGCCTTTTTAATATACAACACCATATACTCGCATAGGATATAGATGTATATACGGCTATTTATGCGAAACTATACGATAGATACATTTTTATATGTAGACATAAAATTTGTTAAGATATACATACAGAATTTAAAAAATTAAAACAAAAATATAAACGTTATGATCAATATTACACATGAATACCACAATATTTAAAGTTTTCACTTTTACAAAATATATTTAAAATTCTGAATAACTAATAAGTATGAAAATGATGAAAAATTTCATTCATAGTAAATTTATTTAAGCAAAAATAATAATTTCTTAAATTGTTTTTTTCTTCATAATATTAACAAATGATAGAGTTTTTGTTTCTGAGTTTTCGAAAAACGTCGTATATGCAGAATTTACTATATGTACGTTGTATACAACCCACCATATATATGGAGTATATAATTCTACAGTATTGAACCACATAACTATATTACAATATAGTTTCCCACCGTACAACGTATAATTATATATATATATATATACTAGATTAGGACCGTGCTTGAGAGCACGGTTTGAAATTTCATTTATTTATATTATAGTTTTTATATAAAATATAATTTATGTGATTGTTTGTAGAAGTTGTTGTGAATAAAAGTTAAGAACTATGTTGAAATTTAGGATCCGAGTTAAAAGTGATTGTTTTTAAAAGTTGTTGTGAATAATACTAAATTTTGAAATTTTGTTGCCTATATGGTTAGTTAAATATTCAGTGGAGATTTTATTTTATTTTTTTGGAATATCTTTTCTAAGAAGATTTCAAATCGAGATTTAACTAATGGTTACAACCTATATAACCTATAACCTATCAAATAATTAATCTTATAACTCATATTATATTATATAGTTTACACAAAAAAGGTTGTCTACTTTATTATATAGGGGATATATATATGACCATGTACCAAAACATTTATTAATTTGTTTAAGTTTTACTGTATATGATAATGTATTTGATCCGATGCTCCTCTTTTTTTATATTAGCAACACATATAGTTAACTGACTTATTCGAATAGTTGACTATAATTATATATATATATACATATATATATATATATATATACATTGTTTATATAGGAATTAGAATGTTAAATTATTTTTTTACTTTTTTTCTTACACCCATTATATAAGAAAATCTTTATAAATTTATAATTTTGCAATTATGATTTTTAATTAATTGAGAAAGAGATTTGTTTTAATAGTTTGCCCAAAAACAAAGAGATGGGTTTTAATTAGCACAAATTTTAGAAAACTAAGAGTTAAACCAATTTGATCTAAATAAAATTAATGTTTTGGATGTTACAAATTTTCCGTTTTGGACTAGAAAAAGTAAATATGATAATAAATAATAAAGACTAATTATGTATAATTAATACCTAAATTCAAATTGATATCTGTACAATACTCAAAAATTGCATATATAAAAAACTGTACAAAACTGTTATTTTCTCTTCCATAATAGTCTTCCATTTTGAATTTCTCAAATTTCTAAACCTTTCTCTACACATCTCATAATCTCTAAAAGTTAAAATCATTTTTACAGTAATAATGGGCTAATTAATAATTTCTAGATTATAACGATATAATAATCTAAAAAGTTTGATTATGTTATGGTAATTTGGCTAATTATTAAAAATTTGTTCAAACGAGTCAATTATGACATAGTAAGTTTAAGATTACATTAATTTATTATGATATATAAAAAATAAAAAAAATGATAAAAATACGAGAAAAGGAGAGGGACTAGTTTGTCAATAAAATCCACCCCACTTGCTAATTGAAGATCATTGTCGACGTGTGAATGAGCTGGCAAAGAATATTATAATAACCTTTTACGGGTCAAAAATTAAAAAAAAAAACGTGGAAAAATATATATTACGAAAACTCGCCTCTTAAAGACCAAAAAGTATTATCCAAATTTGTCTCGATCCTTCCGTGTTTTTTTCATTACCGTAGTGATTACTGTACGAACAAAGATTCTTCATCATCCAATCCAACAACAAACAAAGGTACCCATTTCTCCTCCGATTTCTTCTCTGTTTTTTTTTTTCTTTTTTCTTTTCCCCGATTTCGTACCAGTAGCTGCGTTGACTTCGATTTGGGAACTAGTTTTTGAGAATTTAGGGTTTGGGTTTATCTGGGTATTTTACAGATTAGTGATTTGATTCGTTTTTGTAATCTTTTTGATTGTAAAGTTTCGATCTTTTTTTTTTTTTTTTTGAACTGTATGTTCTGTTTTTCATAAGCTTCTATGGATATAATAAAGCTTATGTCTTTGTTGGTTTTGGTTGGAGAATTTTGATTGTTTTATGGGGTAATTGTGTATTGTTTCAATGTAAATGTGAAAATATCTGAGATTTCGAATTGTGTAATATTGAAAAATTGTTGTGAAATACAATTGTGTTTTTTTTTTTTTTTTTTTGTGTGTGTTTTCATATAGAGCAATGTAAGATGGGTTTGTTCCTCTATGGTCTTATAAAAATTATGCAGAAGCTTAGAGGCATTGATGGAACAACCGCGTGACAAGACTTCTCAAGAACAAGCCCGTGAATCTCTCATCGAAATCTCTTACACTTCTCCTGAGGAAGAGGAGTATATAATAACGTCCTCAGATGTGAAACCTGTCATCAGTAGTACTACCACAAACGGAGCCACAAAAGGAGGAAGCACCGATGATGCGGACAAGCTTAGAGCTGAGCTGATTTCCATTTCTTATGACGAGTCACCTTCACCGGATGTGGATGTAGCTGTTTCGCCGACCCTACCCAACGGTTTCTGTCGTGGATAGGATTCAAAATGTACAGCTCAGAGTCTTACTTGTTATGCATAAGACTTTGGTTTGGTCTAAAATTAGACCATTGTTTTACCTTTTACGTTTCTCCTGAACTATATGTTGCAAAATCAATGGAAGTTGTCTTTTTTATGTGTGCTTCTCTTTAGACCTGTGGTCTTATATAAGTTAAAGCTCTCATCTTTGCATGATCTTTTAAACCAAATTAGTATCACACAGATACAAGCTATAAGAAACATTGACAAGTGAAAGGTTGAAACTTTAACATGGCTGCTATTGTTTTGCTTTGTTTTTTATGACATTTGGTGAAGATAAAAAAAAAAAAAAAAAAAAAAAAAAAAAAAAAAAAAAAAAGCGAAGAAACCCTCTAGTGAGCAGCATCTTCGTCTTCGCAGAACTTGGTGTATTCCTTTGGACCCATCAAGGTTTCTAACTCCGCAGGGTTGCTTGGTTTCACCTTTATCATCCAACCTTCTTCATAAGGGCTTGTGTTGATCTACGCAGAATGATAAAATCGACTAATCAGTTTGATCCGTGCGCCACACCACCACTAGAGTTATTTATTCAGATGGTAGAAACTTACCAAACCAGGTGACTCTGTGAGCTTTGTGTTAACCTCAACGACTTCACCAGAGATTGGGGATAGTATCTCACTAGTGGCCTTAACACTCTCAACAGCTCCAAAGTTTTTTTCTTTGCTCACTGAACTGTTTTTTTCTGGCAGCTCCGCAAACACAACTTCTCCTAAATGTCCCTGCACATCATCAACAGACACTACTAAAACTGATCTAAACTAGTCTCTGAGCTAAACTGATCTAAACTACATAGCTTTGAAGTTTATGTTTTTGTTACCTGGGCATGATCAGTGATACCAATTGTAGCGACTGAGCCTTCATGTTTTACCCACTCATGTGAATTTGCATACTTAAGTCCTTCCAACACTTTAACCCAAACACCCAGTAAATAATTTAATTCAGACAGAATCCTAAAACAAAACCAATGCAAACACACAGGTTGTGCAAGAACAGGACGTTGTTTTGTTTTTTACCTGAGGAGAAGCATCTGGAGATGGAGAAACCTGGAGAGAGATGAGATTTGGAGACAGTAGAAGAGAGCTTGAGAGCATTTGCTGTAGAGGAAGCCCACATTCTCAATGCCATTTTCTTTCCTGGTTTGTTTGTTTTACTCCTTTTTTTTTCGAAGTTGTCTCAAAGGGAAAGTGGGGAAAAATGTAAAGAGAGAACTTAATTGCTTTTATTCACGTTTGTGTTCTATCTTTAGATGTATGGCAGAAAACGAAAGCCTCATCCTTAATGAATGTTGTTGTCGAAAAAAGTGTGAACCGTCCAAACCTTCTCCACGACTGAGAAGCTTTCGAATTTATATTAACTTTCTCTTGTATCAAATACTAATATTGGAAACTTTGCCCTATTGGTCGTAAAAATATATATTTTTAGAATGAACAGAGGAAACTAAAAACTCAAACGGGCTTATTGTTTCGGTCCAAAAGGCCAATAAACATGAAAAGCCTTACGAGAAGGATCAAGACAAATTACTTGAGGCTTACGGTACCTTATGATCATAATAATGTCGGCTGCAAAATTGAAATATTCAATCACTAACTAATCCCACATCGGGGACTTTTGAGGATCTCATCAGGTATATTAGAAGCATGATCTATTGCATTGGTTACCAATTGGCTTTGTGGTAGTCATGAATCTTCCTTTGTTATCATAATCCTCGACCCAATAGGGCTCGTTCAAATTTCAAAAGGATAAATATATGATCCTAGATATGAACATGAGCCAAAGCCATGTTCCATCTGCAAGGAGAATAACATGAGGCAAAGCCAATTGTTTTTTTTTTTTTTTTTTCAAGATGTTAAACAAATTTTGAATTGTGTGCTATTTTCTTGTAGTAATTGGTGAATTTCGTTGTTTTGTTTCGTTAGGGATCAATGATCAGAGTGTTCATAAGTTTAATATGATTGGAATGTAAAAAATTGGTAAAAGGGAAATGTTAAGACATGTGTTCCATTATGTTCTTACTCTTAATTAATTTAAATGATTACTCTTTGGCATATAGTTCCATAATACTGATTATATAAACTAGTTGTTGTATTTTTAATTTTCAAAGAACATGTCATGATGGATCAGCTAAATGCTTAATATATGCTTTGTGAATATTTTACAACCAAAACTGATCAGGTGACTAAATTCCACCCAAAATTTTAGGTGGAAAATGTTTCATCAATCTATATATCTACTGAAGAATCTCAGCAAAATCTTTACCGGGTCAGGAATTCAGACCCGATTCACAACATATACGCCTAGACATGTTACGGTTATCCACAGCAATGTGACAAACGCGGTGCACCAGGTGTTGGAAGCAATGCACGCACCGGTCTACTTTGAGACATATGATATAATGGGAAATATGAACCATTTCCCGCGGGAAGTGGTGGAGTCGATACAGCGGAACAAAGTGTGTTTAAATGGTCGACTCAAGACCTCCTTGTGTGCTGGTGAAAGAGAGGAGCTTGACCTTTTTGCATCTCTTGTCAACTGCTTCAATCTGAACGGTCAGCCGAGTCGCCACCAGAACGTTGACATTGTGGTAATCAGAGAAAGCACAGAAGGCGAATATGCAGGGCGTGAGCATGAAGTTGTTCCCGGTGTCATAGAGAACTTTCAGGTGACAATGACAAAGTTTTGGTCGGATCGTATCGCAAAGTATGCTTTTGAATATGCTCGACTGAGCAAGAGGTAAAAAGTTACAGCAGTTCACAACAAGGGAAAACTAGCTGATGCATTCTTCTTGAAATCTTGTCAAGAAGTTGCTAAAATGTATCCAAACATCACCTACGGCGAAATTTCTGTTAATAAATGCTGTTTGCAACTTGTAGAAAAACCAGAGCGGTTCGACATCATTGTAACTCCGAATCTCTATGGGAATCTAATTATACACATTGCTGCTGGTGTTGCTGGAGGAGGCAGTGGTGAGATTATGCCTGGAGGAAGTTTTGGTGCTGAGTATGCAATCTTTGAGCAAGTTGGATAAGTGGGAAACCATAAAAATCCGGTGGCATTACTGTTCTCTTCGGTTATGATGTTGAGACATCTCCAGCTCCCTTTATTTGCAGACCGGCTTAAAACCGCCATGATACGTGTTGCCACTGAAGGAAAGTGTGGAAACAGTGATACTAGCACACAGGAGATTGTTGATGCTGTAATTGCAAACATGGATTGAATTCAAAACATGAGTTTGTAACCATATTCTTTTCCAAAGTAAATCGAATGGGTTTTTGAAATGTAGTTTGACTCGCTATAGCCTAACTGTATGATGTTCGTCATCAAAGAACGCTGTTTGGATCAGGCGTAAGCTAAATGGTTTGCCTTGCTCAGAAACAAACTGTCCGCTGTTTTTTGTTCTAAAATAACTACGGGAATAGGTGGTCATTAATTTGGACTGTTCATATCATTTTTTTGATTGTTTTTGACAAAAAAAAACTCAGGAGGCTGACTAAAAATGAGTTAATGTAGTAAAAGAGAGCTCTTCTAACCATTTGTCAAAGTCCTATATACTCGCATTTGTTTCCACTATTCTTTTGCCGATCTAATCTGTCTGTTCTTATATTGCAGCTTTTCCAGCTCCTTTGGGCATTTTCTTTGACGCAGCTGAAAAATATTAATATGGGTTTTGTCTTTAGAGATTAAAAGGTTCGATTCTACAAAAGAGAAAGTATTAACAAAAAGTATAATTGGAAAGAGAGAAAAAAGGTACATACCATCTTCGACGTCCTTGTGCTGGTAGTAGTGAGGAGCTAACTCAATCAACCATTCTGGTTTCAACTCTGTTACCTGCATTTTCAGAGTTACGAGAGTTTTTTAGCATACCAACAAACCAATGAATGAAACCAAAGAAGTAAGACCGAAACAGAGATTCAATTATGAGTTGAAAAAACCTTGCATGATCAAACATATCACGTACCTGTCGCATATATTCCTTGGAAGTCAGCACTAGTTCATGATATACAACCCATCTCGGCAATACCTACAATGCACATTGCGAAGAACACAGTAATATTTTATGCTTTACGATTCTACCAATAATAAGATATTCTGGTTTATGTAGAGTGAGAATTAATTTACCTGAGCTAAGCCTGAATTAGGATGTATGTGCACTGTCTGGGGATGCTTCACAGTTCGATATGATCCATTCTTCTGCAGCTTTGCAGTGTGCGGAAAAAAACCTGATTAAAAGTAAGAAGTTCATCAGCAGAGGCATAATTGTAAACATTTTATTAATTTTAACCAAATAGAATGTGAATGTGAAGGAGAGTAGGGAATTTACCGGCGACGATAGATTTCCTAACTGAATCCAACTCATTCAGGTTTGAGCTGATTTCTATTTCTACCCTTTCGAGAAGTCCCTCCAATTGATCACGGATATCTCTGGCTCTTTTCATGCTTCGGACCTGAACAAATGTTTGACCCAAAACAAATGTCAAAATGGACTCACATCTGGATAGCCAAAACAAAAATTTTAAGGACTCACATCTGATCCGATAAACATAAAGAGACAACTTGATACCTGAATGTAGTTCTCGTAGCACCACTGAGTAGAGTAGTTTGTTTCCTTCCAGGAACTGTAAACCTAAAGAGAAAAATGAAGACGATAAACATACAGAGAATAGCACTGTAAACTAGTGAAAGTGAGCGGACAATAAGGAATGCAGAGGGTTCAAACCTTCAGCAACGCGATATGGTCACCGACATTCCCTGTGTGGAAGTTCATTCTTGCATTGTCAGCGTGAACCTGTTTGTCCTTAGGACGGTAGAAGATAGAGCCACCAATTGACAACATAGCAGCAATTGATATTATCTCATCGGAGCACTTATACTTGTCAGAAACAACGATCATCTTTGACAACATTGGATCAAGTGGAAACTCTGCCATCCTTCTACCAGCTTTAGTCAATTCGCCGAGCTTATTTAGAGCACCCAGAGCAAAGAGCAGTTCTAAAGCCTTCACAAGTGCTTCAGCAGGTGGAGGATCCATAAAATCAAAGTTTATGAGATCATGAATTCCAAGACTCTTCAAAGCAAGTACCACACTAGCAAGATTTGTCCTCTGTACTTCTGGCACCGTGTTTTCCTCTAAGTCGTTGTTGTAGTTAAATGCTGTGTACAGACGGTAGCACTTCCCTGCGCTTGTTCTTCCAGCTCGACCAGCTCGTTGAGTTGCAGAAGCCTTAGAGATGGGAGTTATAAGCAATGACTCCATTCCGGTTCTTGGGTTATATGATTTCATCTTGCTAAAGCCTGGATCAACAACATACTTTATACCATCAATGGTCAATGATGTTTCAGCGATATTTGTTGCCAGAACTACTTTCCGTGCCCCTTCTGGAGTTGGCTCAAATATTTTTGCTTGGAGTTCACTTGGAAGGTTCGCGTAAATCGGGCATATAATCAATTCGCGAATCTTTGTACCCAAACCTCTTATCCTGTGCTTCAGGATCTCTTCTGCAGTTTCAATTTCCTCTTGACCAGTGAAGAAGACCAATATATCTCCAAGTGGCTCCCTCACATGAATTGTAAGAATAGTAACTATTGCTGCGTCCATGTAATCAGCTTCAGGTGCACTTGTATAGTTGATTTCAACTGGATACCTTCTTCCTGGGAAACTAAAAATCGGGGCTGTATCAAAATAATCAGAAAATTTTTCTGCATCCATTGTTGCACTAGATATCAACAACTTCAAATCAGGTCGAAACCGTGCTATATCCTGTCATATATAAGAAAAGTCAATCAGAATGTATCGAAGAATTTCACCCAAATTACACGAGTAAGAAGAGACATTGTAAAAGAAAGTTCACTTGCCTTGACTAATCCAAACAGTATATCGGTTGACAAGGTCCTTTCATGCGCCTCATCCACAATAACGACACTGAAATGTTTCGCAATCAGTAGGTAAAAACGTTCAGCTGTCCAACAGTAATAATAAAAAATGTGCATAGTATTTCTTACCTGTAGCTGGCCAGATCTGGTTCGCCAAGCAGCTCACGCAGAAGCATACCATCAGTCATATACTTCAGAACTGTTTTGTCAGAAGTACAATCCTCGAATCGAATAGAATAGCCAACCTGTGAAAAGCACCAACCAAAGGTTAGATTCTGAGAGTGTACCGAAAATTGTGAAACAATCAACCACCAGTAGCAAAAAGTGAAGAGAAGCCAACATACCTCATGCCCGAGTTTGACACCCATCTCTTGTGCCACACGGGCAGCAACACTCATAGCTGCAACTCTTCGGGGCTGTGTACAACCAACCTGATATATAATAGAAAAGCATTATGGTACTTTATTTGATATATACTTTTGAAGCCATTCAGCCACAAAGTCCATGAACAATGGCTTTCTTCCTAAATGGAAGTACACCTTTAATAAAATCAGTTTTGAAGAAGGAAAACTTCACAGGAAAATAAGAAACGGCTAAGTTTGTTCTCAATAACATACCAATTTGTAAGTGACTTCTACACCAACCTATCCTATTTGAAGTAAATATGTGTGTTTTAACTATATGCTGCAAGTTGGGGTAAGTAGTAGGTTGTACCTTTCCACGTTTTGTGTAACCAGCTTCATGGAGATATTGTGGTATCTGTGTAGTCTTTCCCGAACCAGTGTCCCCCACAATGACAAGAACCTAATATATTCAAAAAAGTTGAAAAAGGTGTCATTCTAATAACATGTAGCACAGAAAACCATGTAACTAAAAAGGAAAAAATTATGCACAATTTCACAATCAACACTTCAATCTACATATTCATATGCAAATAACACTAAAGTGTTTCCTTCTCTATTAATCTTGTATTAGTTACACATACTTATCGCTGAAATATACTGTTTCGATAGCGATTGGTAAAGTAAGCTTCTCATCTGTTATTAGATGGTTTCTAAAATGGCATGAGAGTTTGAATTACCTGATGCTCTTCCACAGCCTTAAGCAGCTGTTCACGATAGGCATAAATTGGCAGACTTCTTCTGACTTCCTGATTCAGAAATAAACAGATGCAAGAATATGTCAGGGATAAGGGATAAGTTATAGATTTTGCTATGCATATTAATACAAAGACACATACAATCTGAACTTATTCCGAATTACATGCTAAAAAGAAGATCTGGTGGTTGAGTTTGATCAAATAGAGTTAATGGAGAATAAACCAGAAAAGGATAGCACCTGAAGTTCCTCTAAAGCTGTTTTCTCTGCCAAATCTTGAGATTTTTGTTTTGCATCCATATCATCTTCATACTGCATGAAAGATACAAGCAGTCAGCTACAACTCGACATATCACAGGAGGTATCTTCAGATTTAATATATCATAGGCAGTACATTTTCACCAGCCATCACAGATTCCTTTATGAAATTTATTTGGTCCTCAAACACAAACCTGCATAATAAAATAAAAACATTTAGAGTCCCCAGATCATGGGCCTAATCCATAAGAATGTAAGAGTTATAGCAAGGACGATTTCTCAAACGAGATAAACAAATTCCAAAGCAGTAGGATAAGAATAAAAGACATATATGCAACAGATCTTACTGATAATCGTCTGAGGCTTTCTTATTCTTTGCACCAAATTTTAATGTTGCTTTCCCTGCATAAACAAAGTCACTTAAATCAGTGGGAAGTAAAAAAAAAAAAAAAAAGACTGGTAAGCATAAATAGAGATAAAACAGGAATTACCAATCTGATGGTCCTCCCAAGCTTCTTGCTCTGCAAATGGATTCATTTTTTCCGTTGAATCCAGGTCCCTGGACGAAAACTATTATATAGAACACCCCAAAGAGTTTCGCAAAATAATAAACATAGATACTGCAAGTGCAAGCAAATAAGAATGCGTTGGATCACAAGCAAAGAGCTCCTTGTAAACTCACTTGTATCGCTGTACAGCAACAGAAAACCTTTTTTCTTGATCAACACCTCCATCTTGATCATAAGCATCTGGAATTCTATACTGAACTCGGAAGTAGCAGTAAAGGGTTTGTGTTAGATATATAGAAATTAAAAAGAACCAGGAGGGAGTCGAGTCCAGCAAGATGAAAACGCTACCTCCTCGACATCATCTTCATCTTGTGTTCTTTTCTTCACGAGGTCATACAGCTCTTTCTTGTATCTATCAGAGAAAAAAGATCAACCCAAGCTCAATCAACTATAACCAAACATACCTTCTTAAATATGAATACAATCCATATAAATTTTATATTGCAAACAAATAAAATAAAAAATGTACTAGAATAAAATTCCAACAAGAAATGATTTTTTATCCAAAGAATGCCAACAAACCACCTCGATGCAACAAATTGATAAGATTGATAAGATAAGTGAATTCAAAATTTGATCCATATGTATTTCTATACAGTAGATAATTTGAGTAAAGGTCTGATATATATCTGATATTTGCTAAACAAACAATTTCAGATTACCTAAACTCACGAAGCTCTGTTTCTGTGAGCTTTTCACCTCCAAAAAGATATTGTTCATCCTCTATCTCATCCCTATGAAGAAAAGAAGGAAACAGGAGCAATCAATCAAAGAGAAGAGATCAATTAAGATAAAGATAAGTGCAAAAATATATATGTCGTGTACCTTAGTTCATCCAATTTCTTCTGTTCTCTCTTCTTCAAGTATTCTTGTCTCGAGACTTTCCTGCATCAGACCCAACAAAAGATGATCAATAACATGAATATCACAATATAGCCTCCAAAAAGATAAATTCTACAAGTAAGAACACCGTCAGGGTAATTCACAAGGAGATGATTGACAGAGTCAAGAATTGTTAACTGAGAATCAAGTTCGCAACTTCATATAGTATTTCAACAATAAGATTGAATGTACGACACCCAAGTACATTCTTCACTATTGTTCTTGTCGAACATCTAGGTAACTTTACTTAATTGCCTTCTATCTCTGTCAGAAAGCAACCATCACAAGCACCTAAAGAAGGAAAAGTCCATTACCTTAGGGAATTTAAATCATCCTTCTCCAAAGCATTAGCTCTTCGAACAGCCTCTTCTGTTTTGTAACAAAAATAAAATCCAAAATGAGAGTACAAAAAGAAATACTTATGACTAGATAACAATGTATCATAGACATATTATGTTCATGCGTGAATTATAACAGATTGTACCTTGCTCTTTCTTCGACAGCTTTTGCTCTGTTAGCTGGTCAGTAAAGAAACGAAAAGAACATGTCACTGACTTTCACATGTACAATACATCGATAAGTAAACCATGTTGAACTATATACTTCTCATTTGGCTAAGGAAAGTTTTCTAGCATAAAAAAAATTGAATAAAATATGAATATGTATGTTTTTCTTTAACTCATCTTTCCTACTCAAACAAAGCTAGATATGCCTGTTATAAATGACAAGCAAACTCATTCATTAATAAATCATACATAATTGCCGACAATACTTAGCCCCTGGTTGGCTACAAAAACAGGACCTATTCAGAGCACAAAACAGGAAAAACATACCAAGGATCAGATCGAGGCATACCTTCCGTGTCCGTGCAGTATCACGATCTCTTAAATGCTGCTCCAGTTCTTCTCTCTCCTTTTGGTCACGCACTCTTTCCTCTTCTGACTGTGCCGAGTGGACAAGTACGATGAATATTAGAAAAGCATGGATGTATCCACATATATTTATAAAGCATCTCCTAGTTATTCGATTTCCACAACAAAACCCAAGGACCCAGAAAATAGTTGAAATGCCTAAGAGGATCAAAATATACCTCAGAACCATCATCCTCGTCTTCAGAAACCTTTCTTCTAACGTGTCTACTGTCCTCTCTGACGGCCACCTACATCATTGTTCACACAGTTTTATCAGATGAGATGCCACGCTATATCTTACCATTAAGAAAGAAAGAAACTGGAATCTGTCAATGAGGAAAAGAAGTTATACCTCGCCATCGCTTTCATCTGACTGCCCACTTTTCTTTCTAAACCTTTTCTTGCCCTTATCTGACTTTCTAGATTCAGAAGCTGAAGATCTTTTCTCCACAACGACTTCTTCTTCATCATCATCAGCATCTAAAAGAGCATATGTTTGTTGCTTCCTCACTAGCATTGCAGCCTCTGCTTCATGTTGTTGGTAGAGCTAATATAGAGAAAGAAAAAAAAAATTACGAAAACCAGGCTAAAAACTACATACTTCTCACAGAAACAGAAACTAAATAGCATCTAATTCCGAAAAGCTTTCAAAACAGAAGACAAAAGAGCAATAAACTTTACAGCAACTCATTGGGAAACTCACATTCACACCAGTATTTTTACGGGGAACTCTAGCAAAAATTTCTTCCGCAAAGGAACGAGTTTCACCAGAAGAAGAAAACCCGTAATCCACCAACTCTCCCACAAGTTCAGTAGGTGATTTTGTTTTTTTAGCTGCACGAAAGAAAGATAATAACACAACTTGTAAGCTTTTAGAACAGTAGTATCAAAAAAGTTCTTTCATAAGCTCCATGACCCCAAAATCGAAAACATCAAATTACCCATTGCAATGAGATAGTTAACAACAGCTGTTTGAGAATAGCCAAGTAGCACCATCAGCTTATCTGAAACCCAGGTCTTCAAATCATTGCTCGCCATTCTCACTGAATTGGAACAACAAAAACAACATCACCAATTTCAAAAACGTTTTATCAACATACCAATCTAATTAGTGTAACTATCGAAGCACAAGAGCATCGATTACAAAAATTCATCTCGCAGTTTGAATTCTATTAGCTAGCAATCGGCCGTATGCAGTGTGTAATCAAACATAAACTATCCTAATCATCGAACGAACGGAACAAGTTACAAACCCTAGATTTCGGAAACTAAGGTTCAGGTGTCTCGAAGCTTACGGAGTGAGAAGAATTAGGGAGTGAGGATCTCTGTTTTCTAAGTTACTGGTAGGAGCTTGAGTGTATACAGCAGAATCTATCGAGATGACTTCACCGGCGACGGCTGGAAGAAAGAATAAGCGGTGGTGAGAGTCTCCGACGTCGATGGAGGTTGTTAAAAATCAAGTTGGTTTTTTTTTTGCTTATGGAGATTTCAATTAAAAAGCGTGTGGTTTTTTCACATATGAAGAAACCTTCGTTGAGCATCATATAAAAATCACGTTGTTTTTCTTATGCAGACGCCAACAGTATAACGTTTTTCCGAATGGTTAAATAAATAACATCACGCTATTTAACTCATATAGAAGAGAACTGCTTGTTGTTTTTCATCGTTTTTAAAAATTAAACGGGCCTTCTTCTTCTCCTCCTATCGGGCCTTGTATTGTAATGAACAGACATAAGAATGTCGCGTGTACACCACGCGATCTGTGAAGGAGGACAAAGACTTTTCAGAGCAAGCATTTGAGGTGATTCCTGGCTTGGTCGCGGATTTCTCGATTTGGAAACTTCTCGATCACCTCTGATCCAAAAGAGGATATGAGAGCTCTTCTTGCAGTCTCCAAGTCGATCCCACGAGCTTGGAAATAGAAGAGTTGGTCTTCTTCAAGATCGCTGATTGCAGCTCCGTGCGAGCACTTGACATCGTCTGCAATGATCTGAAGGTTCGGTTTTATGTTCACCGTGGCTCGTGGTTTCAATAGGAGGCTCCGCGTTAGTTGTCCCGCGTTGGTCTGTTGCGCGAATCTGCCATATTACAACAAAGAATTTAAAACTGCTGCTTAACAAACCAAAGCAAAAACAGGATAATCATAATCAAACCATCGAAATGAGACACAGAGAAAGAGAGAGAGAGAGAGAGAGATTACTTGTTAACTCGGACATTGCCATCGAAAACAGCTTGACCAGAGGAATGAGCAACGATACACTTATGGAGCTGTCGCGAAGTGCCTCGGGGATGGTCTAAGACAATTCTGCTATGGAGATCTAGAGTCTGCTCATTGACACACATATGAAACGTGGTTAACTCCGTGAGCGTATCCGGCCCAAGCTGCTGCACATGAAGATTGTGCCTCCCTAATTTCCCGCCAGTACTCACTTCCACAAGCTCATACTCACTCTCTGCCTCCTACAGAGGTCAATCACATGAACAATTCACTCTCCTAAACAATTAAGTATAAAACGTTTCCAATTGTCGTACTCAAGTCATACAAAAACATCCAAAAACTTTGACTAAGCTATATAACCTCTAAACCCGAATAAGAAGAGAACACAAAAACAAAACTCACATGAGGCTGAAACGATCCTCCTCAACAGTTCAATCATAAAGATTACAACTTTTTGCCAACTTCAGCGGCAACTAAACTAAACTAAGTTACTCTCCTCAAACCTGAAACTAAACTAAACTATTTAATCTTCCTCAAAAATTCAATCATAAAGATTACAACTTCAGCAGCAACAAAACTAAACTAAGCAGCTCTCCTGAAACATTCAGAAAAAAAGATTACTACTCTCATACTCATCGACACCACAAGAGAATAACAAAACCAACCTCAAGTAAACTAAACTAATGATTCTCCTTAAGAATACTACTAATACAAAAACTAAAAACTAAGCCAATTCGTTACTAGAGAAAGACAAGAAGAGCTTAAACCTGTCGAACAAAAGTCCACTTGATATGAGCAGAACCCATGGACTCTTTCTGCAAATACGAATGCTTCACTTTCCCATTCTTCTGAACAACAACTTCCAAAACAGGATTCGTCCAATAAAACCCTTGTTCCTCTTTCCCCACAAACTCCTCAACTATACCAATCTCTCCTCCTTCCTCCACCATCACAAAAACCCTAGGATTCGATACCGGCAACCGTTTAGATTCCCGGTCACCGGTTTCACCACAAGAGTACCTCAGATAAATCGGATTCACCACTTTACATCCTTCAGGAACATAAATCACAGTCAAATCCGGCGCTCCCATGCCGTTAATAGACCAGAACAAATCACCAGAATCGAAATTCCCAACGAATTCAGAAACCCGGTTCGTTAACTCATCCGGTAGAGCAGCGAAGCTCCCGAAGTAAACACCATCGGGCAAATCCGATGGACCAATCGTCAAATTCGACACGAACCCATCGATAATCACGGCGCTTGGGAACTGGGTTTCACTCAGATCATCCAAAAATTGAGAATTTCGTTGATGGGTCGAGGAGACGACGGGTTCGATTTGGGAGTATCGGATGAACGATGTATCGGTGAATCTGAAAGGTTCGTCTTTTTTCGACGGCCATGGTGTTGATAAAAGAGTCTCAGCGGAAGATTCTCGGATTCTTTGGAGAGGTAATGAAGAAGAAGAAGAAGCAGTGAGAGAGTCTTCGAGTGATTCAGCTAGTTGGAGTACAAAAGGGTCGGAGAAGGAAGCTTGAGCTCGGATTGAAACACTTGTAGGAGTTGTTCTTCTGTTTGATTTCAATTTTGGTTTACAAGATAGATTTGGTATCAGTGATAAGCGACCGAGAACTGTGGCAGCCGCCATTAATGATGGATTCGTCCCTCTCTGTCTCTCTCTCTCTCTCTCTTCGCTTTTGCAGCGATCTGTTTCTTCTCTCTCCCTTTCTTTTTTTTTTTTTTTTTTTTGGGTTATTTTCCTCTTTTGTTTTTGTAATCTTGTTTATATTTAGGGATGATCGGCCCAATTGTATTATATATTTCCTTAATTAAAACAAGGTTTTTTTGAAGGTTTGGTATTGCCAAGAATATGAAGCACATGTTCTTTATTTCAGAAGTCTACAAAAGATCAAACCTGAACAAAAGTAAAAGTAATGGTTAGGTTAGGTTTTAGCGGTTTAGACCGATGTCTAACTCTCAACTTCTTCTCTTGGTGTTGAACTGGTGCTGTTGTTTACAACATCGGGGTCTGTTTCCTGAGGATGAGATTTATGGAGTTAATTAACCGGAATTTGCAAGTTAACTATGTTCGGTTGTTTTCCCGACTTTTGTAAATCTATATCGCACTGCAGTTTTAATAATACTTTAGTGACAAAACTTTTGTTATTGCCAAATTAATATTTTAAAAATCTTTTTATATAAAACTTGATGTTAAAATTACTCACTAACAAAATCTTGACACATGTCAAATATATTGATTAGATGTTGACATGTGTCAAAAAAAATTAATTAACAGCTAATTATATTTACAAAATTTTACATTTTTCTATTTAAAAATAATTATTTTCTAAATCAAAAAGGAAAATTAACAAAATCAATATATTTTCGATTGTATGCTAATTATATTATATGTGTGTTCTCAATAAAATTTGACATGTGTAAGCAAAAACTTAATTCATCAATCATGTATATTAATCAATAAATAACGAATAACAAAGTTAAAAATAGTAAAATAAGTTATTTAATAATTTTAGTCGGATATAAATTGTATTTTTCGTTGTAATATAAAATTTTATTGTAAATAAGTACACAAAATCTTGAAAGAATAATGAACTATAATAAAAAAAATTCAATACATGATGTGTATTGGTATCGTTTTACATGTTTTATTTTAAAAATTGAATGCATGTAGTAATATGAGAAACTTGAAGAAAAAAAAAGAAAAAAAATGAGTTTGTAGGAATGAATTTTTGGTTAATAGATGAAAATTGACAAAAGTATTACTTATGAAATTATGACATATAGATGAATAAAATTTAGGATATTTTTGGATTTTCAAAAGTTTTGTGGATGTTAACTGATTTTTTATGGTTAAATTTGAAATACTAACCAATATGCATATTATCTCATATGATGCTCATATTATTTTTTGTTATTAAAATTTTAACTCTAATACATGAAGAAGTGAATTATGGTTTTACGATGATATAAATAGTTAAATGTGATTACTAAACTGAATGTCTAACGATGAAATTTATTTTACTATAATTTTTTTTAAATATTAATATGTATCATTTTAAAAAAATCATTTAAGAATATTAGTAAATTTTTAAATGTTTTATTATATAATTTCAACACATGTATTTTTGTAATGCATATGTCAAAACATAAGATAACTCGAAATAAATTATAATTTATAGAAATGAATCTTCAGCTATTTGATGAGAATGTTTCAGTTTTTTTTTTTTGCGAATTATATTTTGTTAATTTTTATTTTTATTCTCAATTCTTACTAAGATATAGTTTGATATGATATATTAATTGTGTTTGATATAAAATATTTAATTCTATGCATTAATATGAAATGTATAATTAAACTTAAAATATGGTTTATTATGATGGTATAGATATTTAAATGGTACTCCCTGTCCTATAAAAGTTTTTAGGTAAAAGCACAAAGATTAATAAACAATAAATATTATGTCATTTATAAAATTTCAACCAATAGAAAAATATACTGCATAGTTCAAATAGTAATAAATTGTTATATTAATAAATATTATATATAGAAATTTGAGAAAAAATTATAAAATAGAGCAAAAAAAGTCTTAAAATTCGTATATAATGGAACTGAGAGAGTGTTAAAATGAAATATGAGAGGTTCATATTCAATATTAAAATTTTACAAGATAAAATCTAAAAACATGTATATTACTACTTAATTATTTCTAATAATTTTAAAAAAATTTTACCCGCGTAATAACGCGGGTCTTATCTTATCTAGTAACTTTATAAATGTTGATGTATTTTCTTGAAAACCCTCCATTTCTCTTTTTATATATAGAATAATTCTGGTTTTTAAAATAAAATCTTATGCTTGCATCAAAATATTGGGTTCAGTTTTTCATCTTTTTGTGTCATTTTAGATGTCCATTAGGTGAAGAAACTAATTTTACATATAAGAAGAATTAATGTGAAATCACTAATAAAGGCTAAAAGCAAACTACTTGGTGTTTTGTCATGTCGAAAAGGTTAAAAACTCGGATAGAAGAAATAATTTAACACTTTTTAAGGTTTTAGTTAATGGAGATTTATTTGATGACATAGACAAAAAAATTGCTTAACAATGAAAAGTTACTTACTAAATAGAAAGATTCCAAGTCACATTTTTATTCACCAAACAATTGCTCATTTGGTTGACGCAGGTGGCTATGGATGCATGTTTGTTTTTAATCACTGAAACAACGTTTAAAAATGTTAAGACGCAGGTTGTAGTGTTTGCTGCAGCGTCATGATGCATGTACCTACGGTAAGAAAACGAATAATTATACATGCGTCTGCCGCAGCCGCAAGTATCAAGCCCAATATAGAAAGGGAAAAAAAACAGTTTCTAAGTGTTTGTCTCATGCATTCTTTGGTAAGAAACACATCTACGTAATGAAAACTAAGTATGTTAATATAGACAAGAATTAACGAATTCTAACCTTGTTAAACTAACAAAGAAAGTTCTTGACTTTACAATACACTTTCAGACAAGTAACCTTCAAAAAAAAACCTTTCGGTCTGTAATATTTTTAAATGTGAAAAAATAGATGTCAGTATTACTATTTTAAAATCTGTAACACTACGTTATGTAAGTTTGTGTTAATACTTTTAACCAACCTTTAAACCTTTCTTTTATTTCTTCTGCTATACATATCCTATAATATAATCTCTACCAAATGGTCCAAACTTACATTTTTTCCCTTCTTCCTCTACTACAGTTCAGCATCATTAACTTACATCTTTTATCTTTAATTTTGTCGCTCTGTTTTCCTTGGATTCTGACACCGTATACTCTGTTTTTATTACTGTTCCTCTAAGAAACACAACAATAGGACTTAGGGTTTCGTTCTGTGGAATCTATCAATAATACGATGGTGGGATCATCTTTACCACCTGGTTTCAGATTTCATCCAGCAGATGAAGAGCTTGTGGGTTATTACCTGCACAGAAGAAACGAAGGGCTTGAGATCGAGCTCGAAATGATTCCAAATGGATTTATACAAGTTTGATCCATGGGAACTTTCACGTATGTTGCTTCTTGAAAATCTTTGACCGGAGAAAACAAAAATACATTTTTTTCCAGTCTCCCATAATACTATATAAAAGATCAATGTTTTGTTTTGTTACAGAGAAATCCTTCTTGCCGAATCGAGATATGGAATGGTTTTTCTTCTGGCATCGCGACAGAAAATACCAGAGCAACTAAATCTGAAACAACTCACCGGAGGTTTCAGATGAGCCATTGAGCAACTATATTGAGAGTTCTTGTCAAGCAAGTGACCTAGAAAAGGGTTCTTGTTATGCAAGTTACACACGCTGGTCTTCTACTGATTGCATGCATATCCGTGAATTATCTTTTCTGGTTTAACTAATTAAATCCAAACTCTGAGAAAGTCCCATTCAGTAATCAATGTCATTGTGTCTCAAACAATTCAGTATTACTTTCTTGCAAGGAAATTCACAATCTCAAATAGAAGAAGATTCCGGTTTCCAAATATTTGCATCGCCTGAATTCGATTATCCACCAGAGTTCTTCGCAGCTGATTTAAATTTCGATTGGGAATTGGAAAATCCGTTCATGTTCGATTATCATTCAGAAGCTCATATGAACAATGAAGTCATGAACTATCACATTCTTCGGTAAAGAAAAAACATTATATAGTTCACTAGACTGAATCTCAAAACCAAACACTCCCATGGATCAAGATTTAACTATAATCCTGTTTATAGAATATATAGATTTGTTTTTGTGTGTATACACAGATAAAATATATAGTTGCATATTATAAAATTTACAAGATTCTCTTCACCTTCAACTAGTAGTTATAAACACACTTTTCGTAGACTTTTAGGTCTAATAAGTATGTATAACCAATGTTGTACAATTACATAAATGAAAATGAATTATTGGATACTTTTATTGGATGTTGTTGCGATTGGTTTTGTAATTTAATACAAAGAAGCAATATAGGGGTTACAAAAGACCAATACATCATCAAGACTAACCTTATTCTCATCTCCAAAGATAGATTCTTTCCCATCTTTCCTCTTAGCATATGACAAACCCAATCTTGATTTAGCCATCCTCAAATCGCCAACCCCTGCGTTCGTATCCGGACCCGCAAATCCGCCCATCACGGGAGCTAAAGGCGGTCCTATAAGAAGCCCATCAGCTCCAAATTGAGGCCTTCCGCGTGCATAATCAAATAGAGCTGCTCCACTTCCTCCAATCTTTGGAAGGACGATTGGGTCATCACAATCGTCGAGCCAATAGAAGAGGAAAGCATCAAATGTATCGTAATAATCGTCAGTACTTTTATAACCTTCTGGGCTAAATCCACCAAACTTGAAAGACTTGTCTTTAGCGTAAGCTATGATAACACATGGACCTTTGAAGTCACAACGTTCATGGAACTTCGTTGCACTAAACCCATCAATACTTGCCTTGTAGCAACATTTTAGTTCTCTTCCTAGTAAAAAAAAAAAAAAAATTGTTATATAGCTTGAAGAGTTATAGATAAGACATACTTCTTCAGATGGATACTATGAGTCTTAGTAGTCAAAATCAAGGAGATATATACATACACTAAATGAATTGTTTGCACGCATAGAACTCAAACTCAGATCTCAAAAAAGACTTAAGGCATATGAATTTTTGTGTTTTGAGAGTTTACCCTTTAAGAAGGTTTTGTTTACCAACGAAAGAGAGAAAGGAATCTGGACGTCGTCGTGGTAGGCTGGTTGTTGCGGCAGCCGGATATTGTCTGTTTTCTTGTCGGAGTTCCAACCGAATAGACCGTTGTAAGGACTTATTCTCTTCGAGGTCTTGAAGGTTACGGTATGAATTGTGTTTGAGATGGCATACGAAGCCATTTTTCTTGCAAATAACGGCCACACAACAAAACCCACAAGAAAAAAAAACTAGGCAAAGCATTTAAATAAGGGTATTGTGGTTTTTAAGAACTTGTGGTTGTCAGTGTTTTTGCTTACAAATGCCCAAATCCACTTTAACCGAACAAAAACCAAAGCCGTATTATAATATACCGATTTAGAAACCAAACCGTAGATACTTGTTTTTCTCCAAAAATCGATTTGAAGAGCATCCTCAATAAGATTAATTAGCTCTAAAAGTTCTGATCACGATTGTAAGGTTATTTTACATCGTGCAGGATCTTTTGTCGGAAACAAAACAAATTTTGCTGAGTATAAATATCTCTCAAAGCATTTTTTTTTTTTACTTACAAAAGTAAAAACTGAAGTTGTGAAGATCTCTTTGGAACCAGAAGCTATTTCGGCTTTTATGAGGTTGCTCCAAAGATACGGATTCGCTGTTGAATCAAACTTCGACAACAAGGACAAGTGACTTTCCTTCCGCCATTGTTGTTGTTCGCAAAGAAGCTATCACTGCAACTACCACACACAACTTGATGCGCACAAGGAAGGAACACCACAGAGACTTCATCTTTCATACAGATGATGCATTCTCGATCATAGTTTGCTTCATTCTCATTAGTCCCTTCAAGTTTATCGAGTTCTTCAAGCAGCTTAGCAATGTTTTCTCCTTGGGATTTCTCGGGTTTCCAAACGTTGTTGGATAAGTGGCTTGAGTCGGTATCTGAAGAGGCTCTGAGTCTAGAGAGTTCTTGCTCTAGTCTTTGGTGATCATCTTTGTGTCTTTGGAAGTCTAGTTCGATTTTTAACCGTAGAGTCTCGAGCTTTCTCTTGTTGTGACCCTCGGCTGCTTCTTTCGAGCGTTGTTCTTCCTCCATTTGAGCCACAGCTGTCTCCTTTGCTTTCTGCTCTTGCCTCCATTTCGCCTGTGAATAACATATGAACGAAAATATATCAACAAGTCGACATATTAACCTTTCATGTATCAGCTACAGTCCAAGTAAGCAAGCAAGTTTCGTACAAAATGTGCAGCAACATAGGTGATGCCCCCGCAATTAGGTAAAACCCACCCAGGAACAGAAAGAATATATGGACCACCATTTAGAGAAAAAAGCTATCCCGTGAAACTTAGCAGTAGTTATAACTTATAACAAATCATCTGGCTTGAGTTCTACAACTCAAAACTGATTTTGTAAGATTATACCCATATCAAATCCAGGTTCCATACACCCTAGTGAAAATGCAGACTATACCTCTTGAAAGATCTTGAATTTGTATGGCGTACTACAATCTAAGACAGGACCAGCTTGGCGACTAGATGAATGCCTAAAATGAGACATGTCTAAACATTTTTGGCTTCCTAAGTAAAGTGTACTTCACACAATTCTAGAATCAAAATTTGTAAGAATGTAGACTCTAGAGAACTTTCAGGGTACAGATAAAGATAATACATGAAGCAGCGTACCTCAATTTCCTTTTCATCCTGTGTAGTCTGAGCTAAATTCCTATAAAGAGCATTGATTTTGTCTTTCTCAGCGGTAATCTCATCCTGCAACTTGAGTTTCTGCTTCTCCCATGCCACAAGCTTCTTCAAGCATTTTTTCTCCTTCTTTGTTTCTTCCATGAACGCTTTAAGCGATTCTGAAGCACTTAATTTGGAACCCTCCCTCTCTGCTCGGATTTCTGCATTTTGATTCTCAAGCTTTCTTACTATCAGATTTGCCGTGTCCCTTTCACCAGTAACTTTTTTGAGTCCACTTTGCTTGTCGGATAATCTTTTCATGGTTGATTCTTCAACAGCTTTTTTCCCCTTTTTCAGGAGTTGGATTGCTTCTCTTTCACTATTCAGTGACTTAAAGTCGGCCAATTCTTCGCTAACCTTTTGGGCAGCTTGCATTGCCTTCTTGTGAGCCCATTCCTTCCTCTCCTTTAACTTCTTCTCGAGATCC
The DNA here is from genome assembly GCF_030686135.1 of Camelina sativa. NCBI lineage: Eukaryota > Viridiplantae > Streptophyta > Magnoliopsida > Brassicales > Brassicaceae > Camelina > Camelina sativa. Next base: position 16,429,288 of record NC_141893.1, read on the forward strand.
TTGACTTGATGAAGCAGATTTACTATCACACAATCCTTACCATCCTCACCCACCGATTCCAGACTATCATCATCAAGGTTCAGATCACGAAATTTCTCCAACACCGAACCAACACTTTCTTCACTCCCTGACTTGCGTGGCTGCTGCTGCTCACAAGTTTCCACACGTGCAGGAGATATGCTATCGCCACAAGTTTCAGACTGGATCTGCTTCTGCTTCATACTAGCACGAAACCCAGCAGCAAAAGCTGCAACATTCCGCTTCATCAAGGACTTCATGGAAGGGGAAAGATTAAACCTTTTCGGACAATCAATCTCTCTCTGCAGTTTTAACTCAGCAGTACCGCTTGTAGAAAACCCGTTACCAGAAAACTCAGGCCCTCCCCCGTTCCCAAAATCCCAACCTCCATGGAAACGACACAATGCTGGCGCCATGAAACCAGCGATATCTAAACTAGTACTACCAACATCTTCTTTATTGCTATCATCATCCTTAGTACTAGTACAACAACAACTAGCCCTATTCCCTGGACTTGGAGTTGGGATATCCATAGTAGTCGCCCTACCAACATGGAGCTCACTCATTAACAAACACCACATTGCATCACCTTTACTCAAATTAGGCTTAACTTGTTGCAGCAAGTAAATCATACCAGCAAGCGAATACTCCTCCAAATCTCTCAAATCAGTAAAATCAGTCTCAACTTCACCACCATCACAACTAGTGGTATTCAGATAAGACAATGAATTATTCATTATGTTCGTCAAAACATCCAACTCACCATAGCAGTGACCATTACTCAAAACCGCTTTAACCGCGACACCTTCCTGGTAACCCAAGTCAAGAAGCTTGGAAACAGCTTGGTTATAGAAAAACTCCAAATGTTTAAGCAATATCTCTTCCAAATGCTCCTCAGTACAATAACCCCACTCGCTAGGGCTCGACGAATTAACAACAGAGCCAGAATCAGTAAGACCTGGATGATAAACAAGGTTTTTGAGACTTGACTCGACGATTGATTTCGACAGAGCAATCCTCTCGATCAAACATAGAGGCGGGTCGGATCTAAAGGCAACGGGTCGGATCCTACGGCTCGGTTTCACATGCTTCTCCCTCACAGTACAACCCATTTCTGAATATATATATCTATACCAAAACAGAAAGGGATGAAAATAAAAATTGAAACTTTACCCCAAACAAAAATTATAAAAAAAATGATAAGAAGAAATGGGCATCGAAGAAAAATGATTCGAGCAAAGAGATGGGACGAATTACTCACTGATCGGTGATGGCTGAATTTTTTGTTCTCGGCTGAGAATATGAGTTTCGGCGAAAAGGTTATGCGAGCGACTGTGAGAGAGAGAGAGAGAGAGAGAGAGAGAGACAGACTTTATTTTGGTTTCGGTTTCTTCCATTTCTGGCGGCGCCAGAGAATATATTTATGGGCTTTGGGCCCATTTACATGATACGGACTGTATTTTGGTCTTTTTGATAGATAGTCGCATGGGTGGAGAGAGATCCGGTCAATTTGTTTGGTTTCGGTTCACGGGTTCAGTATTATCGGTTCTTAAGAAAGTGAAAACAAGTAAATGTTTTTGCAATTTTTGTTTGGTTTAGTTTTATTTTGGTTTTGATTTGGTTCGTCTTTTTGTTAGAAAAAACTTATGTACAATGGATACTAGATTTTCAACCTGCAGGAAAATTTTTTTAGTATAATAGAATTTAACTTCTATTAGTGTGTTATATTTAGTTAAGTAGTATTTGGATTGTTCATTATTGGTATAAATAATAAAATATATAACAAGTAATTTATAAGATATTATCTGATTAAGAATTTTTTTTGTTAATGATTTAATTGTTTTAAAGAATTTCGTTAAATTACCTTGATTTGATATATCTAATATTCTAATATTTGTAGTGTTCACCAAATAATTAAATGTGGATTTATCTCGTATTTTAACATAAAATTAATAATATTTTAAATTTGTACTAATGTTAATTCAAACCCATCAAGTCTTATAATCCGTCCCGTCATATAACCAAATTATATAGTATTTTAAACTATTTATAAAGTATAAGCAATGTTTGTAAGATTTTAATTGATAAAGGAAAATAACAATGAAGTGGAGATATTATAAGGATAACTAGACTTTAACATGCGGTACACCGCATACCGCGTGCATATAATTTTTATTATTATTTATATTTTATGCTGTATTTGTTTGTTAAATATTGAATGTTTTGCAAATAGAGGAATAACTAAAATTTTCGACCGTTTGTGCGGCTAAATATTTAAATTAATTTTTTAACTCGCAATATACTTCATGACCATTTCTTTGTTATATTTAGTTTGTTTTGTTTAGTGTTTGAGATTCTATTTTGATTTCTAATTACTATAACAAAAAAAAGTGATCTAAATACATAGTAAGTCACTTATACGCTATGATTAAGTCACATTTTTCCTAATGATTTAATTATTTTACACAATCTTAGTTAAATCAACTTAATTTTTTATATGTCAAATATTCTAATATTTTTTTGGACAAAGAATTAATAGTGTTGACAAATAATAAAATGAGAATTAAACCCGTATTAGCACAAATTTAATGATATTTTATTATTTCCAACATGTCCTCTTTATGACCCATCTACTATATAGTATTTTTCTTTTAATTTTACATATTCGTATATTTTAAGTTTATATATATTAATTATAATATTTAAATAAATATGAATCGAAGTTATTCCTACGTTAAGAATCAAAGCCAGAGGTTTTAAAAAACAAAATAGGAATCAAATTTTGATTTTTTCGTTTGCAAAAGATTTAGAGATATAATATTTTTAATACACAATAGAAGGTGTGGTTAAATATATCATAGTTTATGTTTCTATATTGATTATGCTATATTATTTTAGTTAGAATGGTAATATTTAGGTAACAAAATCTGAAGTAATAATATTTTTGGAACTTTTTAGAAAAATAACTTTGTAAATAAGTTTTTAAATAAGTTTTTAAAGAGATATTTTAGGAGTCAAATTGGTGTAACGATTTTATAGACATATTAATTGACGAAAAATACTTAGGTTATCTAATATTTCGTTTAAAAAAATAAATTAAAATTAAATTAAAAAGAAAAAAATTTTAAGGAAACAAATTCTATATATTTTTATTTAAGGAAAGTTAAATATTGGTTTGGTTTAGATTTTACAATTAAACAAGATTATATATCGGTTTGAGTTTATAAATGAGAATTAGGGTTTAGATTTTACAATTAAAACAAAATTATATGTCGGTTTGGGTTTACGAATGAGGTAGTTAGAGTTTAATTTTACAATTATAACAAAATTATATGTCGGTTTGAGTTTACAAATAAGGTGGTTAGGGTTTGGATTTTTCAGTTAGTTAGAAATTATATGTCGGTTTGGATTTACTAATGAGGTGGTTTAGGGTTTAGATTTTATAACTACAACGAAATTATATATCGCTTTAAGTTTACAAATAAGGTGGTTAGGGTTGATTTTACAATTAGAACGAAATTATATATCGGTTTAGTTTATAAAAAAGCGGTTTAGGTTTTTTTTTTGTCAATCATTGGGTCATAACAGGCCGGCCCATTAGCCTAATCCCTAAATTCGTAGGGAGCGGGACTCAATCCCTGGTGTGATGGTGTCTTGTGCATTAAAGACTTACCTTTGGCCATTGCACTAAGGTCACTTCACGGTTTAGGTTTTTTTTTTTTTTTTTCAACCAAACATTAAATTAAAAGATTACTCCAAGATTGGTTGCCCAAACTGGAGGAAAAGAGTTTACAAAATAAAGTGCAGAAACTAAAGATCTTGAAGAACGAGCAAGAGAATATGCCCTCTCGTTTGACGTCCTCGGAATCTGGGTCAGAATGAAGGAGGGAAAGGATAGTTTGAGGGAATAAAAATCTTCCAGCAAATTCAAGAAGTAGGGCCAATCGTCTGGGGCCTGCACCATCCCCACTAGCTCTGAGCAATCCGACTCAAAATTCTGACAGTCCACACCCACCGCCAGAAGAGACTCCATAGCCCAAATTAAGGCTTTTAACTCCGAATGAAGAGGTGAAAGGCTGCGTCTAAGGCTTTGTGCTCCCAAAAGTAGCGTTCTATCTTCGCTATTACCATACCACCATCCCTAGCCCACCAATGGATATGAACCTTTCCAGGAACCATCAACCTGACATTGGGGAGAAATATCCCGTACCTCCAGAGGTGGTTGAGAATCCAAGAAATTCGCAGAGAAGGACTTAGCCTCTTCCCATAAAAGTTTATCGTTAGCCGCCTCCTTCATAATATCACTTGGCTCTGCCTCTATTCCCTGAAAAACCTTCTTATTCATGTCCTTCCAAATCGACCACAAAATCCATGGAAGCGTATAACAAATATCGGAACACCCAGAATGGGATGACACCCGCCAATAGATAAAGTCTAAATTCGAATACACTGATCAATAGGGAAAGCCATCCGGGAGTAGAAGAACTGGAGACAACTCCCAAACCTTACGCGAGCGAACACACTCAAAAAGAGCGTGATTAATAGACTCCGCCGCAGAGCCGCACCGTCAACACGTAACATCACATCGAACACCCCGATGAGCGATCTGATCCATCACAGGAAGAGTACCAGACGCCACCTGCCAAAAAAAATGTTAAACCTTTGGAGGGCATTCAAGTTTCCAGGCTTGTGACCGCAAGGCGGTGCACGATCGCCCGTATTCAACTTCCTTAAGTAATTCCCGGCCTAGTCGAAAACCCGATCTGACCGAGTACATCCCGGATTTAGTATAATGCCAAATCAAACAATCCGGTTTAAAAAATTTACTAACCGACATACTCCGGATAAGCGGAATATCCGCTAGAAAATCCTCAAGAATATGCATATGCCAATCCATCGTACGTGGGTTAATTAAATGGTTGACCATCAGATTAGGATGTAGAATTCTCCTCCTACCATTAGCTGGTCTTGGCTGGAGATCTGGTATCCAGGGATCTCGCCATACCGAAATATTACATCTAGAACCTACTACCCACCTTGCCCCTTGTTCTACAAGCCTTTTAATTTTATTTGACAATGATGTTATACAAATTTTGTTTCCTTATTTTAAAAAGGGATGAATAAAGAGGTTCACCTCTAGGGGTGAACCGAAGTATTGTCTTTAATTGAGTACTCGATTTTAAATTGCTATATTTTAGTTATTATTTTGTGTAATTTTGTAGGGATTAACTTTGTAAATATGTATAACTTAAAAAGTAGAATACAAAATGTAAATCAAAAATGGTAATATAGATACAAGTGGTTATATAATGACTTAGTAAATAATTTAAAATGTATATATTATGGTCATTATTTTGTTTAGTACCGTTACAAAAAAAAAAATCGGTTTCAAACCAACTGGTTAAAAAGCAAGTCTCCGTTTGGTTTGGATTCAAGATTCACTGAGATTAATTAGGTTCAGTTTTTAGTCTTCTATTATTATTACATGTTTTGTGTCCCTTTGATGCTTATCTATAATCTAAAAACCCTAATTTATGGAATGTAATAGATGTTTTAATATTTTGGTTTGACAAGAAATGGCCAAATGGGATCGTATATATGACAGCTTCATGGTGTTGGGATTTCTTGATTATAATAACTTTCTACTAATTTTTACTAATTCAAGTTTTCGTCAAAATATCGTAGGTTAAAAGTAAAATATATTTTCTACGAATTTTTTTAGTAAATCATTTTGTTTTTTTTTTGCAATTTGATGATGTTGTTCGTTTGGATGATTTACTATGTGCATATTTTTATAGATTTTTTTCGTTTTCGTTAAATTAGCATATGTTTTATTTTGTAGTTAGGAGTTCGGAATTGGGGTAATGTACCATTATATGAACAAATATATAGTGGGTTTAATTTCTTCCTTTTGTGATTATTCTATATGATTATGTTACATTTTATAGAATTTACCACATTCTCATAACAAAACGAATGAAAACAAAAAAGGCTTTTGTATGCATCTTCTTAAGCTGAGCCATCACAGTTTGGAGTAAGACGTGGACAACTCCATAGCCGCACTTTGATGGCTATCCAAGCGTCTCTTAGAGACGTCAATGTCCACAATGTTCTAATCTAACTCTTTCCTTTGTCCTTTTATTCTTTCTCTCCTCCCATTCCTCCAAATACCATGCACATATACATAGATGCATACATACATGCATTGGCTTGGTGGTCATGATGGAATGAGATATTGATAAATATTATACTATGTATGCTTGCTTCTGGAAATGGCATCTTATGTTGAAGTGTCTTTTACAATTTCTTTGGACAAGATGTTTGGATTTTCCACTGTGACCTCAAAATCTCTTGTTCCCATCCATAAAATCGACCATTTTGTCACATATCTACACAGCCATCTATATTGCCTCCTTTTTGAATAAGAGCATTTGTTTTCATATATATAATGGTATTGAACGGAATAGTGTTTCCTTTTCTTATTCACAACATTCTTCAAACTCTCATATTTTCTTTCTTTTCTAAATCAGGGAAACTTTTGGATGTTAATGGTTGATCCAAAAGATCTGTAATTTATATATATATATATATATATATAGCTTGGGTTTACAAAAGAATGTAAACCCATATACATATTTTGCAAAGATTCTATGACCGATGCCACTGGTAGAGAAGTTTCTCCTACGAATCTAGCTAACCTATCAACTTGATCACCAAACCGATTGTGGACAATTCTTATTTTTAGGTTACGAACTAAAAACAGCTTAGAAGGACCCGACGAAGATTCACAAACTTGATCCAACTGGTCATAATGATTATGCTTCCTTGTTTTTAATTTATTTTATGGCAAGATAGTAAAGTACAGTATAGGTCTATAACTTTTGTAAAATCTCGACATGTTATTCCTTAATGATACTTACATGATCTACCCCCTAAAAAAAAGGTTATGAACTCTGCCTTTCTTTTGATTTTAGATTCTATTTTCTATTGCACCTTCGTTACTTAAACCAATAAGCATAGAAATCATCATTATTACAATATTATATACATTCCATAACAAAACAAAGGAAGGTTTTACGATGGAGATCGTGACTTACACCATGTCACATGTGAAGTGTACTTGACATAACAAGATAATAAAAGAAGAATATAAAAAATGGGTTTTTAGAAAAAAAAGAAGCATAAACATATATAAGAGAAATTGGCCCCATCGAATAAGTAAACAAACATTGGCAAACCAAAACTTGATATGATATCCAACCAAATAATCACACTTATTGTTACCCTTACCCACTGCATTTTCATATAAAAGTTCACTTTTATGATTTAGCCTATAGAATAATGATAAAAGATTGAATTGAATGAACTGCCAAACAATAAATTGTAGGTTTGGTAAAACAAAAGTGAGAGAAAACTAAGTTTCCACTGATTGGGTAACTGAATTTCCTGTGTGCATGGCCCATGGTAAGTTTTATTTTATTTGTTGCCTAGCCTGGCCCGTAGTAATTTGGATTGATTGCATATATATATTTTTTATCTGAGGTTTAACCTTACCATACCTATTTTTTTTTTATGCAAAAAGTTAAAAATGTATTGAATTTGACAGTGAAAATATATTGAATTTGATAGTGAAAAATATTGAATTCGATTGAAGTTTACGTTATATATGTTTCCAACGGACATGAATATTTTTCCAATTTTTGCGGAGAAGTGAAAGATTATACAACTTGCACACTTAATTTTTTCTCAACGGAGTTTATGTATACAGTAAAACCTCTATAAATTAATAATGTTAGGATATTAAAATTTTATTAATTTATAAAAGTTTTATTTTTTCGATAAATTAATAAAATATTAAATTATAAAGAGAGTTATCTACTCATAGTTTCGATTTTTTATTTATTTTAAACTATAATTTTTTTGTTTTAATTCATATTTCTTTAGTATTTTCTTTATTTATAGTTTTTTATGCTTTTATGTTTTACATAATTTTGTTTATAGTTCTTTACATATGTTGGAGATGAGTTTCATCAAGAATAAATATTCAAAAGTAAACAAACAACACTATTAGAATTATATTTAACTACATTTCTTTAGATATATACATATATATATATATATTTTAGTTTATATAATTATTAATTTATGATACTGATAGGACCATATGTTTACATAAAATTTTCTAAAAAATAACTATTTTATTATTTTATCAAATTATGTCATTTTTACACTGTCCCAACTCGGGACGAGAATAATTTATTAATTTATAGTGATTATTAATTTATCAAAGTATTAATTTGTAGAGGTTTTACTGTATTAAATTAATCGTTAATGAACAAATATTTATACATTATAATATATTACAAACATATATGTTTATGTCCCAATTTTTGCGGAAAGATGGAAGGTTAACTTTCGTGCTTAGCTTTTTGCCAACCATCGATCGGAATTTACATTATATATGTTGTCAATAGACATGTGTATTTTCTCAACTTTTGCGGAAAAGTGAAAGGTTAACTTCTGCACTTAAATTTTTGTCAACGATTGATCGGAATTTTGATATATTAATTTAATCATTAACGAACATATTTATAATATGTTACTAACGAACATGTCTGTATCCCAATTTTTGCGGAAAGATGGAAGTTTAACTTTCATGCTCAGCTTTTTGCCAACCATCGATCAGAATTTACGTTATATATATTGTCAATAGACGTATCTTTTCTCAACTTTTGCGGAAAAGTGAAATGTTAACTTCTGTACTTAAATTTTTGTCCACGATCAATCAAAATTTTGATATATTAAATTAATCATTAACAATTATATATATATATATATATATATATTATAATATGTTATCAGCGGACATGTTTATATCCCAATTTTTGCGGAAAGATGGAAATTTAACTTTCTATTAGACTAAACTCCAACAGATTATTTATTTTTGAAATATTTCTGAGTTCCAAATTGGTTATTTATAAGGAAAAGTTAGAATTATACAAGAAAAAATCTCATTTTCTCAAAAAAAAAAGTTGCCCTCTTTACGAGAAGTTCAGATTCTCAATTTTATTTTCTTTTTTTTTTTCTTTTCTTTTTTGTTTTTTTAATAGAAAGTTTTATTTTTTCATTTATATACTCTCTATCTAAATTGATAAAGGCAAGTTGCAAGAGAGGAGGGTGTGTGTTTGCCCCACTCCTCTTCTCACATAATAATAATACACAAACTTCAGAGTTTCCGCAATTCACATTCCTTTTTCCCGTAACTCGCCAATACATCATTACACATATACATACAAAAACATACACAACCAAACGTTATGTAACTGCAAAAACATAATAAACGAGGATTCCACACTCTCTCTAGTCAAAGAGCTTCATGGCGATGGTGTGACCAACCCCAAAAAAGTAGTCCTTCACATGTTTCTTAAGTTTCAAGCATTGAATTGTTTTTTTCCTTTCCTTTTATAAATAGTGAAGACTTATCTTCATTTTTTTCATAATAGCTAAGATTTATTTTCCTTTTTGAAAATAACTAAAGATATCTTTCTCTTAATTGTTAGATATAATTTTCTTACTTGATTGTGCTTTGTATTTAGATGATGAAAGTGAGGAATTGGGAGAAGAAGTGAAGAACATATTAAGATGATATATGTCTTCTTCTCCTGAGTCACTAAAAACATCAACAAAGAGAGAATCCATTATTATATAATGTATAGAGAGTGAAGAGATTTATCAAAAATATTTTTTGCAATCATCATTCTTGGAGTTAATAATGCCAGTCCCCCTTGCACCATATCCAACACCTCCAGCGCCGGCGATGGCGCCGTCGTACACTCCTCCGCCGGCACATGGTAAAATATTTTTATTATATGAAAAAGATCCTCTGTTTTCAGTTTCTTTAACAATTTTTTTAATAAAGATTGTTCTTTTTTTTTTGTTCAAATTTCCAGTTTTTTTTGTTCCCCCTATTGATCAATTATTTTCCCAGGAATCCATTTATTTATTCTACATGTGTTCATAACTCCATTAATTTTTTTTTATTTATTTATTTTGGCCAAAAAAGGACATAAACAATTTGAGATTTGTAGGTAGTACAAGTGGGCAGAGCCAGTTAGTGTGTTCAGGTTGCAGAAACCTTCTGATGTACCCCGCCGGAGCATCCTCTGTCTGTTGTGCCGTCTGTAACGCCGTCACTGCCGTTCCTCCGCCGGGTAATTATTTGTTAGATCATAAAAACAAGTTTGGTTAAAAAAGATATTCGAGTTTTTTTTTTTTTTTGTAATAACTGATTGGGGCAATGTAGGAACGGAGATGGCACAGTTGGTGTGTGCAGGTTGTCATACACTTCTTATGTACATTCGTGGAGCTACAAGTGTTCAGTGTTCTTGTTGTCACACTGTTAATCTTGCCCTCGAAGGTTATATAAATACATGCATATTGGTCTTTATATTTGGTGTTTAATCAGTTTTTATTTTATTTTTTTGTTGATTGTTTTTTATTTTTTTTGTTGGTTTGTTGTTTAGGGAATACAAGAAACAAAAACCTTTTTAAAACTAGTTTTACGAGTTATTTTTATTAGATGTCGTCGTTTTATCAACAATATGTGTATTATACGGGTTTAAGTTAAGATTATAACCGACACTAGGACAAAATATTTAATATTATATTGTGTGTCTTGGTTAATTTATTATTTGTTTATATTCAAAACTTTTTTAAAATTAAATATTTAGTTTTGGTTTTTGGTTTTTATGATAAAACAATAAAACTACTTTTGTTTATATGTGGGTCTAGGTTAGTTTCGGTTTCGGTTTCTTATGAAAAATGTTCTAAGTTTTTAACTCTAAATGTCTTGCATGTGTGTGTTCAGCGAATCAAGTGGCACACGTGAACTGTGGAAACTGCAGGATGTTACTGATGTATCAATATGGAGCAAGATCTGTGAAATGTGCCGTTTGTAACTTTGTTACATCCGTTGGGGTTAGTTCTCTCGTTATCCCAAAACAGAAAACAAATTATCTTCTTTATATAATGTTTTTGTTTTTGGTTGCTATTGTTTTGATAATGCTTGTAGGCTTCAGCGAGCACGAGTGATGCGAAATTTAACAGTTAAAACTTGGACCAAACCTATCAATATAGAGGAAGAATCAACTCTTTTTATCTATCTCTCTTCGATCAAGAATCCGGCGGTGTGATGTTTTATGAGTTTGAAATCAGAAGTAAATTAAAGTAATATGTAATCTGTCGAAATTTTATGACTATGGCCTCTTTGTCCGTTTGTATAGGGCTATCTATCTATCTATCTCTCTTCAGTTTCTTTGTTTTGTTTTAGTTGGTTTTCTTTTCTCACCAGTTTGTAAGAGTGGTTCATAAATCAAAAAGCTAAACTTTTATGGTGAAGAAAATAGATTCTTAAATGCTAATTAATACCATACATTTTATTTTATTTTCTGTTCAAGCACAAAAGATGTTGGTTACAAATTACTACATAGATTTTGATATAAACTTACCAAGAAAAATTACAAATTTAAAAGTGAACATTATTTAACATACGTGTTAATGCAAAAATATAACATGAAATCAAGAAAATTTGTGGTGTACAGTATATCAATTCAAAAAACGAATGATTTGATTTTAATATATCTAACAAGAAGATGTTACGGTTCGTACTAAAAAAAAGAAAAATGGAACGACAAAACAGTAGGACGGACGGAGATGTAACAAATAAAACAAAGTCCAAAAAGGCTTTGTCCCTCGATAATGACTAAATATAGTCCGAGTCATTCCACGCTAATCTATCTATGGATAATTGGGGTGGACTTCACTCACTCACGGGTTTACTTACGATTTGATCTTTGGTTAGTCTATGTGTCTTTCGAATGTCTTTTCGTTTCTCTTGATCACGGCAAGATTTATAAAATAGGGATATTATATGAACATTTTTGCTCGGAGATTTAAAATAAGGATAAGATAAAATTTTCGTTTTCTTGTCTGTTGATGCTCTATGTAGAAGAAGAGGATCCGTCCATGTGACTTTTTTAGATATATATCTCTTGATTTCCTTTTATAATTTAATGCTATCTTTGACTAGTCAATTAATTCTTAAGGGATAAGTGTAAAAATAAAATTCAAGAATTTCGGCAGCCAAATCTATCAATGGATACATATTTGACATTTCATGTCAGTGTGTGACGTCACTTACCAAAATAAATAAAAAAAATCTCTCACCATATCAAATACTGGAAGGTAAATGATATCCAAACTTTTGTTCCATACTAGTCAAAGCATATAAATATGGCACACCGTAACAAGATTTGTAACATTATAACACAACCAAACATATTATTTTACAAACATGATTTTCAAACATTTTTAATGTAAACTAAAATAAATCATAACCCATATTAACAAAAGATATGAAAAGACAATAATTTTCAAATTTTCCACACATATTAAAAGAAAAAAGTTCTACTATACCTATTATTAAAAAGAAAATTTAATTGAAGACGATGTCTTCGTCTTCCGAATAGCCTGCTTTCAATACTTACTTCGATGAGATAGAAGAAAACAAGGGTGAATTCCTCTCATTTTCATTAATCCCAATTTCCCTATTGCAGAATGATAAAACAGATAAACTGGCACATTGTGCATCTTCCGAATAGCCTGCTTTCAATACTTACTTCGATGAGATAGAAGAAAACAAGAGTGAATTTTTCTCATTTTCATTAGTCTAAGTTTCCCCATCGCAGAATGATAAAACGGATAAGCTGATACATTGTACACATGTTAGACCGCATTTAGTTATCTATGTAAACAATATACTTTCTAATTGATATATTTGAACTAATCTAGTTCTTTGTTGTAAAAAAAAAAAAAAAAATTTGTAAATTTTATTTTGTCATCTTTTAATTCATTTTCATTAGGAACAATTTCTATATACTTTTATATAAATATTTACATTAAAATTCGAAAACGATGTTATTATTTTAAAATAAAAAACCTAACATGAAATTTTATTGTGAAACGGGGAAAATAGTTACAAAAAATCATATAGTATAATATGAAAATTGCACACACGAAACGCAAATAATAGAACACAAGAAAATGACAATTAATTATGTTTAGCTTAGACAAAAAAAAGTTCTTCACAGAAAAAAAAAACGAAGTAAGTAGAGCAAATGAACTTTACAACATAGACAAACAATCGCAAACACAAAAAAAAACGGACCACAATTACTCCAAGATGAAAATGTATCGTACTCAAAAAAAAAAAAAACAAAAGTACATCAAAACATAGAGTAGTCCATTGAAAATCTGACAGCATTCTAGCAACTGCCAAACTAAAATCAGACCCAAAATTATCGGGTTTTTTTGCACACACATGTTGAGACAGGAACATATCATCACAGACATGTCAGAAAAGCTTGGTGAGTGTTTTTCAATTGGTTTTCAACTCAGTGTCGTTATGTCAAAAGAGACCAAGTCTAAGAAAATATCAAAGAGGTATATTCTATGCAATGTTCTAGACCTTCTTAGTAAATAATAAAGGAGTTCGGTAGATAACAAAGGAACAAAAGAAACATATACCAAAAAGCATTTCATATATGCCCACATTGTTATCATCATCATCATCTCTCTTACGGTCACAAAAGCATTGCCTTTCCTTCTCACAATGGACCACAGAATATGTAATTATGTATCCCACATCCAATACTTGAATTATTGACCATTACTTAGGACCAAGGGTTACCACTTACCAGTTAACTAGAGTCTATGGATATGCAAACAAAAACTATGCTTGAATTTGGAGTTACTGGTGCAAAGGTTCATAAGTTTTTCCTTCTCCACTAAATGATGAATTGTTGGGACCTTTTATTGGAATATCAATGAGTTCATTTAAGAGACTTACGAGTTACGAGGATGCACAACGAGATTCAGGACTAAGAAAGTAACACTCACTAGTCACTTCTAATAAAAAAAGTTTTGCGACTTTACATGCTTCTTTTTTGTTTCTATTCGTCTCCCATGGCGAGTTCAAGGGCGTAATCGTCTCTTTCCTGCAGTGTAACATTGATAAACTGTTAAAAGACCAATGCTAATGCAAACTAAAAGAACTTTAACTCATTTTGAATCCTCATAATAATAATGTTAAAGTTTGATCTTTTTGACAACATCAAATCCATTACTAGTCCTAGTGAACGGCCTCCAGTTAACAACTTTAAATCTATCTATCGATTTATCGAGATACACTACGTCATTGGTGAGTGATTGATTTAGAAGACTTGGAACGAGAAAAACCGAAGTTATTTTTCTTGTTCTGAAAACTTACAATTGGTCCACGAGCGAAGTATCTGCCAAACTGTAGCCAGTAGACCTGTGTATGTCATACGATTTAGAACTGTATAACTATTATGAAATGAACTGTATAATACAAGACCTGTTGTAGCAGTTCTTAGATTCTCAGAAGAGTAATTCTTATAATAAGCTACCTCGTCCTCGTCTTGTGTTTCTACTTCAAGGTCAGATGTAGGGAAACCCACACAAAGAAGCGCATACCCCTGCATGTATAAGCCACACGACTTAAATGCAAGATAACCTTGAAATTAAGGTCTAAGTACCAAAATTACTATGCTTTCTAAAGGATTAGCACACCTATTATCATCTTAAACCTGTACTTCAATATACTTATTGTTTAGTAAGTAGAAGAGCTTGTTCCACCTATAACACATTACACATTTGCCTAAACGCTAACAGTAAGATAAGTCTTCGAAACTGTATAATAATGTAAAGCAAAGATGTTCACTTAGTGGACTGCAACCTTACAATTCAGTAATTGTTTAAAGCATAAGAATTGCATTGTTTTCATTGACTCAATAACAATTGGTCCTAGTTTTCACAGACTCATACTCTCACCAACACAAAGTGTCTACGTAATTCCAGCCTACTCGTGTCTCTAGCCAGCTTTAAGGAAAAGGGATATTACCTGGGACTTCAGTTCAGCTGATATTCCCAATGCTTGTGGCTGCCTTAGCTCTCCAGATTTTACACGTACGGCACAACTAGTACAGCAACCTGGCCACGTAAGATTGCAAAATCTCAAATAGTGGACGAACCCCGTACAACTAAGTTGAGCGCTTAGCCAAACATACTTCACCATGTATAAATCTCACAGGTACAAATATCATGCATATAGCTCTAACATAATTCCATTAATGATTGACGTATCCTAATCATCAACATTACCTTTAAACTTTTTCAAACCATGGGAAAAATGTCGACTACAAGGAAACATATACACACTGTAGAAGAGTAATGAAACAGGTCAATGAAAATAGCACAGTACCATGTCTGCAGGCAAAGGGAAGAGTAATGTTCTGGGATTCAGCTGAGTGCAATATGTACTGGTCCTGCATTTCAAAATAGATTTCCATGTATCAACAAAGGTGGATTATCTCAAATACGCTATACCATATGTGTAGACGTAAGAATAGCTACATAACTAGGAGCTGATTCATATCGATCTAGTTCTACTTTCCTCCGCTCTTAGGCAGCATTTTTTTTGAACATGGGAAATCAAAGAAAGTGAGCAACTGAACCTATAAGTAAAATCTAATTTAGATTAGCCAGAAAGAAACTGCTCAAAACATATCAAGGAAGTTTGAATCCACACACACACTACTTGGGGATCTCTACACTCCAGAACATACATTGCGTTTAGCGTTAATGTATAGGAATTTGTGACTACAATAAGGCGCAAATCTAAAGCATTCATTCATCTCCAAGTATAACTACTAATCCAAGCTATGAACATTCTCAAAAGTACATCTGTATGATACAGCAAATGAGAGAGCTAGGGATTCGACAGTGTCGCGAATCAATCAGCGAGATTAAAGCAACAAAAGATCAGTAATACTCTCTCACCTCTGGAACCTCAAACTCGTGAACCACTCCTCGTTGTCGATCGTGAACAGTGACCTTATGAGAAGGAACAGACAACGATCCTCTATCTGATGGAGTGGAAACTTCTACAGGAATCCGGAACTCACACGTCGTAGCCGTAGCTCCTCGCCGGAGTTTCGGAGAATATCGCCGATTGATCGGAATTGTCTTCCGTTGAAGCGAAGTACAAAATGTACAGGGCAAAACCAGAGCCATGGTTTTGGGGAGATTTTGGATTTCGCGGCTTTACTAGTCCAAAGGGTTGAAGAAGAAAGAAGAAGAAGATAAGGGACCAACCTTAGCTTCCAAAATCATAAACCGGTTTACTAAAATTCAATAATCATCGAAGCCTAAACCAATCCGGTAGACGGTGCATGTATGTGATCAAGCGTTTATACGTGCGTGGCACCTTAAATAGACGCCCGAGAATCGAACCAGGACACGTGGCCAAAATTATAACACGTGGCCATTTGAACCGAGTAAGCTATATTGATACGTTTTTTCGAGTATTAACAATGTGTTTTGTGTGGTTATATCGGACTATATACGTACTAATGTTTGATTAATATATGTATTACTGATGATGATATAGGCGGAGCAGGCGATGGCAAGGACGAAAGAGGAGAAAGAGATAGCGCACCAGAGGAGAAAGGTGAAGGAAGCAGAGGCTAATATGGATATGCATATGGCTAAAGCGGCTCATGCTGAAGACAAGCTTATAGCTAAGCAATCTCACTACCACGTTACTCATGGTACGCATGTGGCTCAGCCTGCGCCTATATCGGCTCCTGCCCCTGTCATGGGACATGGTTACGGGCATAATCCTGCCGGACTTACCTCAGTTCCTCCACCGGCGTATCCTCCTCCTGGACAGCATCAGGCTTAGCATCCCACGGGACATCGTCATCATTACAGAAATGTTTTTTGCTCTAATTTTTTTTTTTTTTTTGGTATTTTAGTAGTGTTATCTTCGATAAATCTTTGGTCTATATAAGTTATATGATGCCTTTTGACAACAAAAAAATAAAGGGAAGAAAGAAAAAAAATTAGGGGTTGTATGATATTTCTCTATATACTGTATTATTATATATTATTTGGTTATAACTTGGTTATTCTATGCATTATCTTGTATTAGAAGACTGACTCACAGTAAATCTGGGAAAGGCATGCAGAGTACAACTATCTTTTTGGTGTTCTCTAATTTGGTTAGTTGATATATTTATTTTTATTTCCAAAAAAATTCGTAATTAGGGAATTTAGTCAAAACCAAATACGACGAGTAGTCCTGAGCTAAGCCTTAATTGGCTAAACCTTGAAAATCTTAATTTACTTAAGTTTCTATTAACTGTATATGAAATATGATCTACTGGTAATGAAAATTAGGATTTGTTTTTATTAGATTGTATATATTGGTTAAGCTTATTAGATTAATTCTCGGTTTAATAGGAATTGGTTTAGATCGGTTTAGTGTATATAATACATAATTGTATAGTTTGTTACGATTGAGAAATACATAAAACATTTTCACAAATTTATTTTTGCTCATGAACTCAAATATAGTATCAGAGCTTTTTTCCGCGTAAATTTGTGATTTCATTTTGTTTTTCTTCAAATTCTTCAAAATCTCACCGTCGATTCGCTTCTATCATCGTCGAAACATCACCTGCAACTTTTTTGATAGTGAAAATGGTGTGGAAAGAGGGAAAATTGAGAAATTGAAGTGAAACACCTGAAGAAGAAGCATCCACAACTAGGATCGTTCGCGGTTCCACTGTTGTTGAAGATCCCGAAGATGATTTGGCGAAACAACGTTGTGCTCTTCGATCGGAAGGATATGGAGCTCAAGGATCTTTATCGCGATTCTCAACAGAATCCGATAATCCATTTAATCTCCAATCTTCTGATCATCCAGGTTTGATGATCGTGGTTCACACTCTTGATGATACGAATTACAACAGCTGGTCGATTGCTATGAGGATTAGTCTAGAAGCTAAGAACAAGCTTAGTTTTATTGATGGATCTATCCCTAGACCATGCAAAAGTGATTATGAATTCAAGATCTGGAGTAGATGTAATAGCATGGTGAAATCATGGATTTTAAATGTTGTGAATAAAGAGATCTATGATAGTATCCTCTACTATCAAGATGCAGTTGGAATGTGGAATGATTTGTTCACGCGATTTAAGGTGAACAACCTTCCGAGGAGATATCAGCTTGAGCAAGCCGTGATGACTCTGAGACAAGGATCACTCGACTTATCCAGTTACTTCACAAAGAAGAAGACTCTGTGGGAACAATTAGCCAATTCAAAGTCTAGAACGGTGAAGAGATGTGATTGTGATCAAGTTAAGGAGCTGCTTGATGAAACTGATACGAGTAGAGTTATTCCGTTTCTTATGGGGTGAAACGATGATTTTGGAAACATCAGGAATCAAATACTGAATATGAAGCCAAGACCAAGTTTGAATGAGATCTACAATATTTTGGATCAAGATGAGAATCAGAGAGTTGTAGGAGTGTCTTCTTGACCAATCTCTAATCCTACTGCTTTCCAATCTCAAGCTACGATCCCGGATCAGAATTCAATCCTAATGGCACAAGGAAACTTCCAGAAACCTAAGTGTTCTCATTTCTCGCGTGTTGGACATACTGCGGACAAATGCTACAAACTTCATGGCTATCCTCTAGGACATCCAAGGGCAAAGAAGAACAACTATGTTGGAAGTGCTAACTTGGCTAGTACTGGTCATGTCGAAGATATTAAAGATACACCTAAGGAGAATCTCAGTGAAGATATGTCGAATGAAAAACTCCAACAGATGATCTCTTATCTAAGCACCAAGCTTCAATCCTCGAGTGTCACTTCATGCCCTGATAAAGCCATAGCTTCGACTTCAAATTCCGTACCAACTATCTCACAGATATCTGGTACATTTCTCTCATTATATGATTTCAGTTTCTATGACATGTTGACTTCTTCTATACTTCATGAAACTGAGTTGTCTTTTAGAGCTTAGGTCATAGATTCAGGAGCTAGTCACCATGTTACACATGAGAGAAATCTTTATGTTGATTATAGCTCTTTAGATAGAACCTTTGTTCGTCTTCCCAATGGTCAGACTGTCAAAATAGAAGGAACCGGTTATATACAGCTTACAGATGCATTGTCCTTACATAATGTGTTGCATATTCCTGAATTTAAATTTAACTTGTTGAGTGTTAGTGTAATCACAAAATCTTTGAGGTCTAAAGTCAGCTTTACTTCTGATGATTGTGTGATACAGGCTCTTAGTCAGGACCTAATGATTGGCAAAGGTAGTCAAGTTGCGAATTTATACGTTCTGCATTTGGATAAAACCCTTGTTAATGTTTCTAGTTCTTCTTTTCCTGGTAAGTCAGTCTGTTCTGTCTCTTCAGTTAATACAGATATATGGCATAAACGGTTAGGACACCCATCTATTGCTAAGATAGATTCTATTTATGATGTATTGTTACTATCCAAGTCGAAAATAAATAAAGATAAAACACATTGTCATGTTTGTCATTTATCAAAACAAAAGCATTTACCTTTTAAATCGTTGAATCATATAAGAGAAAAACTCTTTGAATTAATTCATATTGATACTTGGGGTCCCTTTTCTGTTCCAACAGTTGATGGTTATAGGTATTTCTTGACAATTGTTGATGATTTTAGTCGTGCTATTGGTTGTACATGCTTAAACAGAAATCTGATGTTATAAACGTTTTTCCTGGTTTCTTAAAGCTAGTAGAAACTCAATATAATACTAAAGATTGTTCTGTGCGGTCTGATAATGCTCATGAATTGAAATTTACTGATTTATATTTGAAGCATGGCATAAAAGCATATCATTCATGTCCTGAAACCCCTGAACAGAACTCGGTTGTAGAAAAGAAACATCAACACTTGTTAAATGTCGCTAGAGCTCTCATGTTTCAATCTGGGGTTCCATTAGAGTATTGGGGTGATTGTGTTCTTACAGCGGTCTTCCTTATTAATAGGTTACCCTCTCCGGTTATAGACAACAAGACACCCTTCAAACGATTAACCTCTAAGATCCCTGATTATCATAGTTTAAAAGCTTTTGGTTGTCTTTGTTACTGTTCTACTTCGCCTAAGTCTAGGACTAAGTTTGACCCTAGAGCTAAGGCTTGCATATTCCTAGGATATCCCTCAGGTTACAAAGGCTACAAGCTATTAGACATAGAGACATACTCAATTTCAATTTCACGACATGTCATTTTCTACGAGGATATATTTCCTTTTGCATCATCCACTATCTCGGATGATGCAAAGACTTTCTTTCCTCATATTACTCTTCCTGCTAAAATCACAGATGAACATGTCTTTAGTGCAATCATCTTTTGATGCTCCTCACAATCATGATGAGACATCTTCTCTGGTTTCTGTTCCTTCTGACCTTCAACCAACCAAGCAGAGAAAACTGCCTTCCCATTTGCAGGACTTTCATTGTTATAATAATAATACTCTTACTAATACTAATACTTCTCCATATCCACTTGCAAACTATATCTGTTATTCATACTTATCTCAGCCTTTCTGTACTTTTATTAATGCCATTGCAAAGTCAAAAATCCCTAAGAATTTTTCAGAAGCTAGGCTGGACAAGGTATGGGTTGATGCTGCAGGAAAGGAGATTGATGCTTTTATAAGAACCAGAACTTGGAGTGTTTGCAATTTACCTACTGGTAAAGTGGCTGTAGGTTGCAAATGGGTATTTACGATCAAGTACCATGCTGATGGAAGTATTGAGAGATATAAAGCTAGACTGGTGGCGAAGGGATACACTCAATGAGAGGGAATCAATTTCACTGACATCTTTTCTCTCGCACCCAAGATGCAATTGTCTTTACATCAATTAGACATTTCTAATGCATTCTTGAATGGTGACCTCGATGAGGAAATCTATATGAAGCTACCACCAGGTTATGCTGAGTTACAAGGAGAAATTTTCTCTCCTAATGTTGTTTGCAGGTTACATAAATCGATTTATGGTCTCAAACAGGCGTCGAGACAGTGGTTTTTGAAGTTCAAGACTACTCTTGTGGGATTTGGCTTCGAGACATGTCATGGTGATCATACTCTTTTCGTGAAGGAAGCAAATGGTCATTTCTTGGTAGTTTTGGTATACGTAGATGATATTCTAATTGCCACTACAGATGCTACTATGGCTTACCATCTACGTGATCAACTAAGTTCAGTCTTCCAACTTCGAGATCTTGGTCCTCCTAAATACTTCCTTGGCATTGAAATCGCCAGGAATGATGAAAGATTCTGTCTCACTCAACGAAAATATGTTCTTGACTTGTTAGAGACTACCAGATTTTCAGATTGCAAACCTTCTGCTGTTCCCATGAAGCCAGACCAACAAATGTCTTTTACCAGTTTCTCTCGACGAAAGAAGAAGAAGATGGTTAAACAGGACTTTGAGGGTGATGAAGATTATATTATTGAGCTTGCAAAACCTACTGATCCTACTCTTGAACTTCTTACGGATACGAAGCAATATAGGAGATTGATTGGGAAACTTCAATATCTGACTATCACCCGTCCAAATATTTCTTTTGCTGTGTCTAAAGTAGCTCAATACTCCTCTGCTCCACGTAAGTTCCATCTCCAAGCTGCACATAAGGTACTTCGCTACTTAAAGGGTACCATCGGCCAAGGCTTATTCTATGGAAAGGATGATTATTTCTCGCTTCGAGGATTCTCTGATGCAGATTGGGGAGCTTGTCCAGACAATAGGCGCTCAGTTACTGGATATGCGATTTTCATAGGCCAGTCACTGGTGTCTTGGAGGTCCAAGAAACAAGATATGGTTTCGATGAGCTCTGCTGAATCCGAGTATAGAGCCATGAGTGTGATAACTAAGGAGTTGTTGTGGTTTACCTACCTCTTGAAGGCTCTACGGGTACCTTTCTCTCTTCCAGTTTATTTGTATTGTGATAACCAGGCGACTCTCTACATTGCGAGTAACTCGATTTATCATGAGCGCACGAAACATATAGAGTTTGATTGTCACAAGGTTAGAGAAGCGATTGAAGATGGTGTCCTCAAGACCATGTTTGTTCGCACTGACAATCAACTTGCTGACATCTTAACCAAAACTTTACATCTGACTCCGTTTCGAAACAACATAGGCAAGATGGGAGTCATTAACATTTACTCATCTCCATCTTGAGGGGGGTATTAGATTGTATATATTAGTTAAGCTTATTAGATTAATTCCCGGTTTAATAGGAATTGGTTTAGATCGGTTTAGTGTATATAATACACAATTGTATAGTTTGTTACGATTGAGAAATACAGAAAACATTTTCACAGATTCATTTTTGCTCATGAACTCAAATAGTTTTGCCACATGACCAAACTTTTCAAATCATTTTTTTCTTCTTTAAGTTCCACCTTGTTTTTTCATATCCAATCTAACAATGAATGTTTTTCGTACTCAATTTCAATAACTAGTTTCACTAGTCTAGGATTAAAATCTAGTTAAAACAAAAATTAAAATTTTGTTGTTCTCAATAGTCAATACTCCTAAAATTTACAGCATATAGCATTTTCAAATAAGAAGTCTCACTTACAAAAACAAACATTGGTTTACAAAAAAAAGTTGATGTTTAGAGTGGAGACTGGAGAGACATGTTGGGTTAAACAAAAAATTGGCAAAGAAGATAAATTAATCTGATTTTTAAATTACCACGAAAATGCATTTAAGTTTCATATGGGAGAAAATTAATTTAAATTAAGTTTAAATTCGTAGTGATTGTTTCAAGAAATCATGCAATCTTCACAAAAATATAGATTTTGGAGGGAGAACATATCCAACTATGGATTTACCAAGTTGTCAATGCAAGATTAGTTATGATCGATGCCAATGATCTGATACCTAAACTTGAATTTCTATTAGACAATTCAATTATAATCCTCGATGCATATGTTTATGGCTAATTGTTTTGAATGTTCTGGAAAACATTCTTTCATTTCTCATGTCTACCTTAAATCTTTTGGCTATTGATTCTCTCGCAATCTCTACTTTACCAAAAAGAAAAAGTTGTTCTTAATCCTCTAAGATAAGTTCTCTTTATGAAATCGAATATGTTTTAAGATATCAACTTCTTGAAACAACCTTCCACTCATAAATCTGTATGAATATTCGCCAAAAAGCCTAGTGCTTTTTCTATCAGAGGTGTGCATGAGCTCATTCGACCGTCCTCATCACGAAATGTCATGGAGTATGTCCAGTCCAGCAAATTTTCATCATGCCAAGTCCCAGCCACTGAAGAAGAAAAATTCATCTCAGTCAATATTCTTGAGAATTTACTCCGGCTCTAGCAACAACAAGGATACACTCATCTCCATTTTGGGATCGTACTAATCGGTCTAACCTTACACGCTACCAGTTTTAGCGCACATAGCTTTGGTAGATTCAAGACTCAAATCATACCAACAAGCTTGCATCAGAACGGTTCAGACAACATTAAATGCATGAACTATTTTTTTTTCAACAACGCATGAACTGTTTCTATAACACTATTTCCAAATTTTAATGTTTCTCTACAAAATCCAAATCTACTGAAGATGATTAACTACAACTCGTTGGTGCACCAATGCAAGAAAAAAGTGTTGTAGCAACCTTACACCATCAAATTTTCTACAGAATCCAAGATCATGCTCTTGATCTTGTTTTACCCTCATCTGATGAAGCTCTGTATCTCGAAATTACAACTGCGTCTCAATCACCTAACTCCATTCAGATTCCTCAAAACATTTCTCATGAAGAACTACGAATGTGTCGTTGGTTACCATAATCATGGGTTACAAGCTACGAAAAAATGCATCAGGCGACTCAAACTTCTGTCCAGTCATCTGGAGTTAGCTTTCATTTCTAAAATGATGGTACAACTGAAATCAAGTTCGAGAAATTAAGATCATCATCATCATTCTGAAGGCAATTGTTCACCCAATTTGCCATCCAAATTGATGAACACAAATTTCATGGTCCAAAAAAGCGGCAGATTCCTCAACCACTCTCTTTTGGTCAAGACAGAACAATTGTTTATCCTTTTATGGATGAGAATGGCCATCAATATTTTGAGGTGTGTTCATGTATTGCATGTACTGTAACAGACTATGAATCTAACGATGAGACATATCAAAGAAGGCGAAAGAAGGAAGATCCTCTTTACAAAATATATCTCAGGGAGATCCCACTGTCGGCCCACTTGATGATGGAAAATATGACTTTCTTGTCCAATATTCAGAACGAATGATATGTATATATTTTACGCTCTTTTATCATTCATTTTTCATTCATTTTGCTATCTGAACTCATTGTTTTGCATTGTTTTTAGTCTCTTTTGTATAATATGCATATTTAGGTAGTCTTTGCATTGGTCTTGCATGCATCTTGCATATTGGAGTTATTTCAGGTGTTTAGGAGATGTGAAAACCATCAAAAGCAAACAGGGATCAGGAAAGCAGTCCAACAACTCGACTTGCAGTCATGGATGACCAGCAACTCGATCTGCGTTACCCAGCGACCCGACTTAGAAGTCCCTCCACCTAATTGATCGAGTCAAATGAAAATCCTCCGTTGGGATTCAGCTTCCGATGTCATCATCAAAGTTGTAGGAAATGAAGTTATCTTTCTAATGCTGGTTGTTCCAAGCCAATCAGAGACGTCCCAAGAGGTGATTCCTGAGCACACTCAAGACGTAATTCGATCAAGACGTCCCAAACACAATTGATCGAATGGGAGAAAGACAACCAGCAGAAGAACAAGTTTTGCGACTCGATCGAGCATCCAAGGTGGTCATAGATATTGCCGACTCGATCGGACGTCGTAGACGCATCTCGACCGACGCATCCAAGAGGCGTTCATGAACTGCTTATTTATCTTGTCGTTTTATGTTTTAGGGCTTCCTATGTTTTGTTATAAATAGACTTTTAAGCCTTTACTCAAAGGAGATTGCTTTTATCCTAGGGTTTATCTGTAGCCACCAAAAATATTTCTGATTTTGTAATCAAAATTTATCTTAATCTATTTAGTTTTTGCATTTGATTTCTTCTACAAAGTTGTTTATCTCATCTTTATCTATCTAATCATGCTTGTTTTAATGATGTATGGGTTTTTGATGATGACTGTTCTTGAGTAGTGAATTAGGGTTCTTGAGGATGGGATAGATTAGATGGAAAATCTTAGTATATAGGGTTTTTAAGCTTGGATTTATATGTTTCCCTTTTGGACTAGAATTTGATTTGCTAGTTTCTCTCTGATCAATTGGAAATAAGTCTTAGACATTTCAGCACCTACCAAGTGTTTGATGAAATGTCTGCACAAGCTAGTTCCAAAAACTTACATTCCTAGCATAAGAGATTAGATGTCTAGGGTGTCTGTTGACGTGAATGTACTTGTTTGTAATGCTTGCTTGATCATGTTTCTCTAGTGAGAGTTAGGTTTGGAAGTGATTGAGTCTGAGTAGCTTCTGTCAAGATATTGGATTAGATAAGCTATGATGTTCATTGTCTAGGGATAGCTTGATTGTGGTATGTTAAACACTCTATAGACTAAGTAACTCTGCCTACATCAAGTACCTCCATCCTTAGGACCTTTATCATCTAACTGTTTCTGCATCTTTAAGCTTGTCCATTATTATGTTGTAATAGCTTGCTTGTTAGTCTCTGCATGCTTAGCTCATTTATGCTCTCTCCTGTTACTGCATGTTAGCTTCTTGTTTTGCAAACTAGTTATATTCCTGCATCTTGTTCACTCTATGTTGTTAGATAAACACTCTCTTTGAATTTGCTAGACTTTTGTTATATTGATTGCATCTTGAGTGATTAGCAAAATTCCCATTTAGATTGACACCTTCGATATTACAACTGCATAAGGTTAATTGAGACCTACTAGGATAGAGTAAAAGCCTAGTATCAACGACATGACAAACCCAAACAAATCATGATGGTACATTTTAAAGATTTCCCTCCGCTAGAAGACTTCATCAAAGACAATATAGCATATAACCAGAAGATACTCTCAAGAGCTGTCAACTCTGCTGGTCTTGACCAGCTAAGTCAAGGAGAAAAAGTACTCAACTGGCAAACATAGAATGCCCTTGCCAATACATACTATTGATAACTCTAAATCATGAAGATGATCAGTTAACAGATGGCTACAGTAAATGAATGACCATTCTTCATCAATAAATGATGCATATGTCACAACAAATGGTGGTCAATATATCTCGATTCAGAAGCAAAGAAGCTGAGACAGTTAGTGATAACTCTCTAATTTACATGTTTTAGACACCCTTTTTGTCCATATTCTGCATTATATATACCCTAACATTAGCATTTTTAGGTCATTAATTGTAGGAATTTGCATTTAGGCCATTTAGGGTGCTGCATTCTTGCATTTGTGCATTTTGGATGAAAAGAGGTGCTTTAGAGCCTAAAATGAGAGAAAACAAGGTCAAACCCGAGCATGTACCCGAAGGAGCTATTGTGCAAGAAGAACAGTCCAAACCTCAACCCGATCAAAGAGGATCTAAGAGCAGGAAGAACAACCCGAAGACCTACCCGACTTGATCCTCGTGCACCGCATCGAGCAGACCCTCGGGCAGGACTGAGCAACTAGGTTAAAAGGGTTTTCATATATAAATCTCTCTCTTCTTCCTCTCGCCCTAGCACGCCGCATACACTCAGAATAGAGAGCGAGAGCTTCTGAGAGAGAGACTGAGTTATCAAACACTTTTTCCACTTTGTTAAGATTCGTTTTTGTTTATTTTGCTATTCTTTTTAGATTTCAATTTTGTACTCTACTACTCTTATCCTATTTTTAATACAATGCATTTTCATTCATTTGTGTTTTTGTGCTTTCGACTATGAGATATGAGTAGTGAAATAAAGTTTCTAGGGATGTGATAGACAAATATGAGTTCTTGATCGGTTAGGATGTCTTAGCTTGATTGTTTATTTAATATAAATTCCTTTCTAGATTGATGTTCTTAATGCTATTTTCAGACCGAGAGGTTGAGGATAAATCTAGGGTGTTTTGCCATCGAGAGATGTTGTTGAAATACTTGAATCAATTAATGCTAGAGATTTACTCACTTAGCCTAAGAGGTTAGATGTGTAATTAGTTTATTGACTATAATGAATTGGTTTGTAATGCCTGCTTGGTCATGTTTCTCCAACAAGAGTTGGGTAGGTGATAACTCTCTAATTTACATGTTTTAAGCATCTTTATTTGTCCATATTTTGCATTATATATACCCTAAC
Source organism: Camelina sativa (assembly GCF_030686135.1). Lineage (NCBI taxonomy): Eukaryota > Viridiplantae > Streptophyta > Magnoliopsida > Brassicales > Brassicaceae > Camelina > Camelina sativa. The sequence goes on from NC_141893.1 coordinate 16,456,566, forward strand.
CTTAGCATTTTTAGGTCATTTACTGTAAGAATTCGCTTTTAGGCTATTTCGGGTGTTGCATTCTTGCATTTGCACATTTTGGATAAAAATAGGTGCTTTAGAGCCTAAAATGGGGAGAAACAAGGCCAAATCCGAGCATGTACCCGAAGGAGCTATTGAGCAGGAAGAACAGTCCGAACCTCAACCCGATCGAAGAGGATCCAAGAACAGGAAGAACAACCCGAAGACCTATCCTAGGAGTAACCCGACCTCATCCTCGTGCACCTCATCGAGTAGACCCTCGGGCAGGACTTGGAAGCAAGGTTAAAAGGGTTTCCATATATAAACCCCCTCTTCTTCCTCTCGCCTTAGCACACCGCAGACACTCAGAACAGAGAGCGAGAACTTCTGAACGAGAGACTGAGCAACTAAAACTCTTTTTCCACTTTGTTAGGATTTATTTTACATTTCTTTTGCTATCCTTTTAGATTCGACTTTGTACTCTTTTACTTCTATCTTATTTTCAATACAATGCAATTTTCGTTTGTCTTTGTTTTTTATGTTTTCTGCAATGAGATCTGAGTAGTGAAACAAAGTTTCTAGGGATGACATAGACAATTATGTGTTCTTGATCGGTTAGGATGTCTTAGCTTGGTTGTTTATGTTATATAAGTTCATTTCTAGATTGGTGTTCTTAATGCTATCAATAGACCGAGAGGTTGAGATTAGATCTCGGGTGTTTTGCTATCGAGAGATGTAGTTGAAATGCTTGAATCAATCAATGCTAGAGATTTACTCACTTAGCCTAAGAGATTAGATGTGTAAGGAGTTTATTGACAATAATGAATCGGTTTGTATTGCCTGCTTGGTCATATTTCTCCAACGAGAGTTGGGTAAGGGAGTGATCAAGGTTGATTGTTTCTATCACGAGAGTGTTTTAACAAGATTTTAGAGATTCATTGTCTAGGGAATATTTTCTTGAGGCATGTAGGACATCCATACTGGTCAGAAACATTTAGGAGTCGATTACCCAATCCTTAAGAGCTTTCGCATCTTGATTGTTTACGTTTTTATTCGTAACTCGATCCCTTACCCGGACTGGTACTCGATCACCAGTTTCGTGTATACCTTCGAGCTGTTCATCCTTCTTCTTGTTTACCTGATCACTTCACCCGATCCTGTACTCGAATGCTTCCATCGAGTACTTAGGTCGTGTGGTTCTTGTTTTTTTAATTTCTTTTAACTGTTTTAGGATTGTTAGATCAAACCCATTTATTGCTTTGCTTGACTTGCATAGTTCTGATCATATCTCATCTGCTAGCAGAACAACCATTTGGATTGATAACCCTTTTTACTACAACTGCATAGGGAATTGATACCCTGGGTGAAAAACCTGTTATCAATTTGGCGTTGTTGCCATTTGGTTGACTTTAATTTGCTACGTTAAGATTTCAGCACTTGCTAGATCAAGTTCTATTATCTACTTTGGTTCGGAGCTGACTTGTTTACTTTTGTGTTTGATTGTTTTGCATTTCAGGAACAACCCGAGTACCCATCCGACCCGTCACTCGATCACTTGGATCGGGTTGACCTTCGTGTACTCACTGGGTCAACTGATTGTGCATGCAAACACGATCCAAGGGTAGCCAATACTTGAGTCCTTTCATCGAAAACATCGACAGACCAAAGTTACTCCGTCAACAACAAGTACATCAACCACAAACACCAACAATTGAGGAGATCATGAATAATCAGAATGGTCCACCAACTACTCAAGATAGGACCAACATAGGAGCAGAAGATGCTCCATCTATTCACACTCAGAGACATGGCATTGTGCCACCTGCTGTTCAAAACAACAACTTTGAGATAAAGAGTAGTCTCATCCAGATGATACAAAGCAACAAGTTTCATGGATTGCCAATGGAGGACCCATTGGACCATATGGATGAGTTTGATAGGCTCTGTAGCCTCACCAAGATAAACGGAGTTACTGAAGATGGATTCAAACTCTTGCTTTTCCCATTTTCTTTGGGGGATAAAGCACACATCTGGGAGAAATCACTCCCCAAGCAGTCCATCAGCACTTGGGAAGCATGCAAGAATGCGTTTTTAGCCAAATTCTTCTCCAACTCCAGAACCGCAAGGCTGTGAAATGACATATCCAGCTTTGTTTAGAAAATCAATGAGACGTTCAACAAAGCTTGGGAACGTTTCAAGGGATACACAAGCAGATGCCCTCATCATGGATTCAGCAATGCTTCATTGCTAAGTACTTTGTACCGAGGTGTAGTCCCTAAGATAAGGATGTTGCTAGACACCGCTAGTAATGGTAACTTCCTCAACACGGATGTTGATGAAGGTTGTGGGATCTAGTGGAGAACTTGGTTGAATCTGATGGACATTACAATGAGAAGTATGATCGCACTATGCGCTCTACTAGAGAGGATGATGCCAAGTACAAGAGAGACATGAAAGCCCTCAATGACAAGCTTGATAAGCTCCTCAACCAGCAACAACATGTACATGCCATCTCAGAGGAAGAACAGTTTCAACAACAAGATGGGGAGAGTGCTCAGCTAGAGGATGTGAACTACATCAACAACCAAGGAGGTTACAACAAAGAGTACAACAACTACAAACCAAACCCGAATCTGTCATATTGTAACCCGAATGTTGCAAATCCTCAAGACCAAATCTACCCATCCGCAGTCCAAGGGAACCAAGGCCAGCAAAAGCCTTTTGTCCAATACAATCAAGGCTACGCTCCTAAGCAGCAGTATTCTGACAATTACAACTAACCGATTGCACCACCTTGATTCCTACCACAGCAAGGCCCGCAGAACCAATCTCACGAAGCTGACCTACACGGACTAATTCAGCAGATGATACAAAATCAAGCATCGCCTGCTATGGACAATGCAAAACGGTTCACAGAGATGAGCAACAAGATCGACTCTGGGTATAATGACTTGAACGCCAAGTATGACTCCCTCAACACTAAGCTGAGATACCTAGAAGGCCACCACAACACCCAACCACCTCCGAAAATCAACCAGCTTCCGGGTAAAGCTGTTCAGAACCCAAAAGATTATGCCATTGCCCAAGCCATTTTTTTTATGATGATTTTGAGGACTACCTCATTGAGGAAAGTGATGTTCAAGATGAGGAGGATATGGATCACTATGGGATGAATGAGTATCAATACTACATATCCGAATATGAACCCGATCCGTCACCCGAGGAGGCTGATCGAGTTGATGATCAAGCACCGGCTCAAGAATCGCTAACCAATGCATCACTCAAAGCTGAACCCAATGGTGTACCCAAGGATGGTGATTGGATGATCCATCGACGTTCAGATGACAGATCAACCTCAACTGCCTGAAGCTGAGGAAGGAGAATTAGAGGAAAGGTTCAGAGCTGCTCTTGACATCCAATTAGAGGAGCTTGCAGAGCGTATGGCTAAGCGAAAAGCCCCACCTCCTAAGCTTTCGAGAGAAAATCATCAAGGAAACAGCTCAGCTGGAGATTGAGGTTAAGGAAGCTGTTAAGGAGATTGGGAATGCAATTCTGAGGAGTGGAGTGTGTTTAGATCCTAAACTACGAATTGAGGAAAAACTGGAGGATCCTGGCTCTTTCACTTTGCCATGTTCAATAGGCCTTAGGATTTTCAACAACTGCTTATGCGATTTGGGAGCTTCAGTCAGCATCATGCCACTATCAGTTGCCAACATGATGGGGTTCAACAGTTTTAAACCGAGTAGTTTGTACTTGGTTCTAGCTGATAAAACAATCAGACACCCCATTGGTATCCTGGAAAACTTGCCTCTCAGGATTGGATGAGTGGAAGTTCCTACTGATTTCATGATCCTTGATATGGATAAGGAACCAGACGATCCACTGATCCTAGGAAGACCATACTTGGCAACAGTAGGAGCAGTGATTGATGTGAAACAAGGGAAGATCAGAATTGAGCATGAAGAGCACTTCAAAATGGAATTTGGCATCAAGAAAGGAATTAAAAGGCCAACCATTGATGGTCAAGTCTTTTCCACCAAGACAAAGCAAAGAAGATTCAAGCAGCACAAGGAAGTCAACACTACATTTGCTGTGGAACCTGGACAAGAGCTGGAAAATTCATTAAATCAGTTTGCTACAGTGGAGATGATTCTAGAACCTCTCCCTCCTAAAACCCATGCTTGAAGAGCATGAAGAGTCAAACTTAGTGACTTAAAACAAGCTCACTTGGGAGGAAGTCCCAAAGGTATTCTTTATTTTCTTTTGGTTTGGTTTTATTCATTTTGTCTTATTTTCTACTTTTACATATATATAAAAAAAGGAGAAAAAGGAAAAAGGGAATTTTTGGGAACCCGAGGCTCAACCCGAACCCGTACCCGACGCGCCTGCTCGTGTTCCCACTCGGGTGGTGAGTGGAGTCCGAATTCCACAAAACCCTAGCCCACTCTCGGTGAAACCCTAGCGGCAGCCCTTCCTATTTAAGAAGACCAACCCCTTCCTTCCCAAGACAAAAAAAAATCAATAAGTGCTTTTAAACTTCCTTCTTCTTATTTCTTCTCTCTCTCTCAAACTCAAAGTGCTTTAAGATTTTCGGGAACTAACCCTATTGATCTCGAGTTTAGCTTTTTTTTCTTTTCAAGGATTTACCAATGGCACCAAAGATGAAGACCCCCGAGTGCTTTTAACCGCATCCTCCTACTTCCTTGCTAGAAGACTAACAAGATTTAAGTTTGGGGGTCTGATAACTCTCTAACTTATATGTTTTAATCATCCTTTTTTGTTCATATTTTGCATTATATATACCCTAACCTTAGCATTTTTAGGTCATTAACAGTAGGAATTCGCTTTTAGGCCATTTCGGGTGTTGCATTCTTGTATTTGCACATTTTGGATGAAAATAGGTGCTTTAGAGCCTAAAATGGGGAGAAACAAGGCCAAATCCGAGCATGTACCCGAAGGAGCTATTGAGCAGGAAGAACAGTCCGAACCTCAACCCGATTGAAGAGGATCCAAGAACAGGAAGAACAACCCGAAGACCTATCCGAGGAGTAACCCGACCTCATCCTCGTGCACCTCATCGAGCAGACCCTCGGGCAGGACTGGGAATCTAGGTTAAAAGGGTTTTCATATATAAACCCCCCTCTTCTTCCTCTCTCCCTAGCACGCCGTAGACACTCAGAACAGAGAGCGAGAGCTTGTGAACGAGAGACTGAGCGACTCAAACTCTTTTTCCACTTTGTTAGGATTTATTTTACATTTCTTTTGCTATCCTTTTAGATTTGACTTTGTACTCTTTTACTTCTATCCTATTTTCAATACAATGCAATTTTCGTTTGTCTTTGTTTTTATGTTTTCTGCAATGAGATCTGAGTAGTGAAACAAAGTTTCTAGGGACGGGATAGACAATTATGTGTTCTTGATCGGTTAGGATGTCTTAGCTTGGTTGTTTATCTTATATAAGTTCTTTTCTAGATTGGTGTTCTTAATGCTATCAATAGACCGAGAGATTGAGATTAGATCTAGGGTGTTTTGCTATCGAGAGATGTAGTTGAAATGCTTGAATCAATCAATGCTAGAGATTTACTCACTTAACCTAAGAGATTAGATGTGTAAAAAGTTTATTGACAATAATGAATCGGTTTGTATTGCCTAACGAGAGTTGGATAGGGGAGTGATCAACAAAGGGTCTATCAACATAAACTACGCAATATATACTACAAAGTACAGACTACAAACAATAAAAAGAGATATTAACTGAGTATGAAAGCATAGTTCTCTAATAAGTAACCATTACAACGTTATTAGTTTGATTAACAACGAAAGTAAGGAGAACTAATAAAGCGATGGATTAAGAAGAGATCGTTGGTTTTAATATAGATTTTGGCATTTAATGTTAAAAGTAAAAACAAATTATTTTCTAGATCATAACTTTTCGTGTTTATTAGTTGAGCGTATAAGCACATTGATGTCTGTAATTTATTCTCACTAGTTCCATTGACTTACAGTCTTACACCAAGTCCAGGGAATCAATTTAACAAGACACGTGATTCAGAGTAAATGATAAGAGACTTTTGAAATCTGCTGCACCTAAACATAACACACACTGTAATTAAGGACATGTTTCTTTCTAGGTCGTCGTAGCAATTTAAAACGCAAACGTGTGAAAAAAGTAAACCATGACATTAGGTTTTGAGGATGCTATCACCATACTCCCCGTAGTGTATTGTGTGGTATGTCGGGGGGAGGTTTGGGCCAATTTTCCACATATATTAAATTTCTATTTCATGGGATGATCTCACTGAAAAATCACCATATATTTAAGAAGAGTTGTAGAGAGTGGACAAGTGAAAACAAAATTACAAAGAAAACAAAAACCAAAAAAAAAAAAAGATAAAAAGTAAATGAAGTGTGTTCACTGGATTCGTTTGTGTGTTCTACTACTTGTCTTGAATACTAGTTCAGAAGAGCTCACCATTTCGAGCTCTTGTCCCACTCATTGTGGAAAGGTCTCGATACCGTACCCTTTTGGGATCGGAAAGGATTGCTACCTCAACCCCTCGTACGAAGTCCAATGCAACCAGTCTACCTCCGTCCCGTATCTGCCTAGTATAAAGAAAGAAGTGGTGCAAATCGACCATCCGAGACCAGTAAATATTTACGGGTCGTCCTTTCCGCATGGAACACTCCGCATCAAAACGGAAATAACTTCTGTGGGGTGTTCTGGGGCGAATGGACAAAACTTGAAAGAGCTTCTGAATTTCACGGGAACCCCCTTTTCCATCAGCGAAAATAACACACTCGTGTCTTTTGGGTGCAACAGCAAGGCTACACTAACGAATATTGATCCCAGAATTGTTGGATGCGTCTCCATTTGTGATATAGATCATGACCTAATACTACAAATTTACTCAAAAACAAGCTGCTCTGGCTATAGATGCTGCAATGCAAGTACACCTGCAGACGTCGGTCGAGTAATTGGCGTGAAAATAGAGAGCAACGACGGTAACGAAACAAGACAAGAGTGCAGTGTAGCGTTCTTAACCGATGAATATGGCCAACCCTCACTGTGGCCCAACAGAACTGATGCGAAAAAGCTTCACGCTGGGAAATATGCTACAATTGAGCTAAAGTGGCAAGTTATTACGTCTAATCTTTCGTTTGAAGAATCCTTGGGGTGCCGCCAAAACCGTTACGACTTTTACTCTAACCCTTGCTACTGCGAGTGGGTAGCCAGTGATAAGCTGCTCTACGTAGGATGTGCTTGTATGAATGGTTACGAGGGTAATCCTTACCTTCTAAACGACTGCAAAGTTAAATTAAAAGCATATCATATTATTTATTAATTTCATGAATTTTCATTTTCATCTAGATGTTGATGAGTGTAAACAGCTCAAAGATGATGGACGTCCCGGCCTTTGTACTAAAAGCGGCGAAATTTGTCAGAACATTCCGGGTGCCTATCGATGTGTGCCCAAGAAGAGTAAAACATTAGCAATCTATATAGGTAAATCTAGTAACTTTATTTAAATTTTTCTCCTTAAATAAAGATCACTTTTTAAAAAAATTTGTTGTCACATCTTCACTTCTAAAACTAATAATTTTACTATTCAGCAAATATAAATTTTGTTCAACTTACTTTTCATGAAAAAAGAATTAGTTACACTTCTGCCTCATGTTTTCCAACCTTTTTTACTTCAACGTATAGTTTATAATTTTTTTCATTGTTCCCATAGAACAAACTGCATTTTCTGCTTTCACCTTTAAATTCTAAACCCTCAAAACAAATCAAATTCAATTTCTAACATTTTAAAAATATTTTCTTTAATATATCTTAATCTTTTCCATGAGAAACTAGCCAAAGTTTTTTTATAAATTTTATTGCCCAATAACTGTAGAAAAGGTTTTAAACATCTTGAACGCTTGACTATTTTTGTTAAGTTAATATTTACAGATTCCCTGCTAAGTTACTAAGTTTTATATAATAAGATAGTTAATGATGATTGACTAATTTGTTAACCAAAAAAGAAGGGAAGATCATACACTTAACCGTAGATTAAATTTAAATTAAAAAAAAAACTAGTACTGGAAAAAATAAAAAATTCAACACATTACGATATGATACTACAACTGAAAATTAAAATGTAAAATATTATATATATATATAGATATTGGGATACATTACACAATATGACACTGTATCTTGGTTTAAAAGAGTAAAACATGACTTGATCATTGTAAAATGCTCTGATTTAAAAGAAATTTGTACATTGTTTCTTGACTGGGTGATAGTTGGTTTAAATAAAAACATGTTTTAAAAATAAGTTTTGTTGGGTTAAAGTAGTGAATTTCATAAATTAATAACATTGTAATTTATTGATGATGTGGGAGTGAATGTACGTATTCGTTTGTTTGTTTTTTTTTTTTTTTTTTTCTGGTTAAGAAACAAAACTGTTTTCCGAAATTAGTTTTTGGTAACATATATCTTCATTAAAATTTTATCTTGAATAATTAATACATTTCATTTAATCACTAAAACTGTAAGACAATTGACGAAATTGATAACACTTGCAGGGGTCAGCATAGGTTTGACAGTGTTAGTGGTGGGCGTTGGAATATGGCTATACATCGTTATTAAGAAGTATAGAAAGACCAACCGCATGAAAAAGTTCTTTAAGCGAAATGGAGGTCTTCTGTTGCAGCAACAATTGGCCTCAAGAGAAGGCTACGTAGAGAAAGCAATTGTATTCAGCTCTAAAGAATTGGAGAAAGCTACAGAGAACTTCAGTTTAGACAGAGTGCTTGGTCATGGTGGGCAAGGAACAGTGTTCAAAGGGATGCTTGCTGATGGTAGGATCGTAGCGGTAAAGAAATCTAAGCTCGTGGATCAAGATAAGCTCGAAGAGTTCATAAACGAAGTTTGCTTACTCTCTCAGATCAACCACCGCAACATCGTGAATATATTAGGATGCTGTCTTGAAACAGAGGTGCCCCTGCTTGTTTACGAGTTCATTCCCAACGGAAACCTTTTCCAACTTCTTCATGAAGAGGATGATCACGCATTAATCACGTGGGAGTTACGTGTGCGAATTGCCATAGACACCGCGGGAGCTCTCTCCTACCTTCACTCGGCTGCGGCATCTCCGATTTATCACAGAGACATAAAATCTGCAAACATACTGTTAGATGAGAATTACCGAGCCAAGGTTTCGGATTTTGGAACTTCACGGTCTATAAGCGTTGATCAAACTCACCTGACAACTGCGGTTATAGGTACTCCAGGATATGTTGATCCCGAGTACTATCAATCCAGCCAGTTTACGGACAAGAGCGACGTCTACAGTTTTGGAGTTGTGCTTGTTGAGCTCATCACTGGCGAAAAACCTGTTTCTTTCCAGCGGTTTGGGGAAAACAGAACATTGGCCGCTTACTTCAATCTTGCCGTAAGAGAGAATAGAGTTTTCGACATTATAGATTCTCGAATAAGAAATGACTGTAAGCTGGGACAAGTCATGGTTATCGCAAACCTCGCAAAAAGGTGTCTGAATCTTAGCGGAAGGAAGAGACCAACCATGACTGACGTTTGGTTGCAATTAAAGAGTTCCAGACATGGAGATCTACAAACAGAGGTTGAGGTTAACACTAGCGATGATGATGATGACAATTAGCGTAGTGATCACTTTCCATTGTAATAAATTTCGGTAAGTAAAACATATTGTGTAGTTTTGACGTGGCATCATCTACACAAACTACTTATGCGATGCAGCTTATATTGAATTTTGTATACTCTTATGATTATGATGACTGTGCTTAAAGTTTGCAACTTTTCTTCCCCCATAGCCATTATATTCTATTTATCATTTTAAGATTCAGGAAACTGAAAAGGTCTACCTTTCAAAATTATTTCATTTGGCCAGTAGATGATTGAAAACCAAGAGCTATTGATATGTATGGAAACTGAGATACAAAACTGAGTCACAAACTAAGACATGGATTCTTCAAAATAAAACTTTTTTATTAGACAATCTGTTTAGTAAACTTACAAGTTTCACCCAATCAATTATCTAATCTATCATGTTTATGGATCTATACACAATCCAAGAACCTCTCAAGACAAACCCCTTAGTCCCCTTAAGAGTTATGATTTCCTACAAGAAACCACATAACTTTAATGTCTAAGAATTCTATTGCTCTTTTTGTGCTACCCTCTACAAAAGCTTAGCCCCCTATTTATACACAATAGGTCGTGGCCATACGTACAAGCCTAAATTCCTATTCTAATCCTAATAGGAATTGCCAGATCTCTTTGCAAATTTCCTTTTCTCTTATGGAATAGGAAAGTCTTATTCATATTTTCTTTTCTACTAAACAGGAAACTCTTCATGATTCTAGACTCTTCTCCAAGCTTCTAGTCTTCATAACCTTCATGGTTTGAATAATAACCGCCTTAGCTGATTTCCTTATTTCAGCTCCACGTTATCTGCTACATTGAACTACTTCTTGTAGTACTCTGAACTAGTGCAGCGACTGCAGTAACATCTTCATCTTCATCTTTGCCTTTTATAAATGTCGGGTCAGAAGAGAGATTTCAAGAAATGGTTAGCGGGGATTCGACTTCCCCTGGGGGTAGGGTACTACGAAAGTCTTCATCGACGTTGCTTTTTGACCGGAAGGCCAAGAGCACCTATATTCCTATATAAAAATATAAAAAGTGGCGGATGAAAAAATCCACAGCTCCGTGTTTCAGAATACGGTTAACCAACATGTTAACTAATCGATTACGATAGCCTAGTATACTGCGATGTGTGATTTGATCGAAATTTTTTTTTTACAGATTAAGGGTCTTAGGAATAAAAATTTGGATATTCGTAGACGAAGAATAAAAAAACTTTCTTTATATTTTTTCTTTTTCTTTTCATCTTGTTGTAAAAATCAGTTAAGAATACATCAATAATGATGACATATTGTGTGTGTTTACATCATCTGATCAGTTCCAGTTTATTGCAAATTAAATCTTGACTTTGGCATTGTTCTTCTTCTTTTAACAAGGAAGGTATATATCTCGAGTTTCACATACTCATGATGTTATCAAGTAAAGTGCCTTTATTTGTCTCACTGAAACATGATGTTATGATAGGGATATTTATAGAAACAGGCATTTGTTAAGCAAAATGTTAGAGATTAGGAACTTCTGACCATGCTTACAAGATTAGGCCTTTTAAATACTTGGTTTTGAAGATTTTGCCCTTGCTTATGTTTGACAAGAATAAAACTTGAACTTAGCTTCGACCAATGTAGCTCATATCTAACAACATCATTTATAAGGGATTGTGTAAAAAAATTGTTGTTTACAAAAATGGCAAGAGTTTTGAATCTGTAAAACTGGTTTTAAAGAAAAATTCATCGTTTAAAGTTCATAAAATTCCAACGCATAGCTTCATTCAATGAATCACCATCAAAAATCACAAGCACTGCAGACCAAGAATTCGATGCTGCATCATATGCACAAGCCTTACTACCTTATGCACTTGACGATTATATGGATTATGTTATCCACTTTGATCACTTCACATGCACCTGACATCGAATGCAATGGATTATAAAGTGAGTTACAAAAATCTGAAACATAATCACACCTCCAAAGTATATAACATGATTCAATCTAGAAATTAAATTGCACAATTGCAAGGGAAAATTAATGAGCGAAGAAGGGTTCTTAGAAGAATGGAATCAAAGAACTCAAAACCATTATGGAAAGAATAGGAACTAAACCCTAAGGACTACACCAAAGGCAACCCAAATGGAGAAACTAAAACACCCTTAAACTTCATATTGAAGGGAAATATGCAACCAACATTGAATAATGAACATATAATGAGTTAGTAAAACTAAACTCTAAAGCCAATTACAAGTATCAATCTAAGGGAACACATTAAGGTGTACTGGAGAAACTAAACTAAACCCTAAAGCCAATTCAGGTGTCAACCCAAGGGAATCACATTAAGCGTACTGAAAAAAGAAAACTAAACCTTAAAGCCAATTACAAGTGTCAACCCAAAGGAAATTCATTAACACGCTATGTAGAAAGAAATCTTAACCTAAGGACCAGAAGATGAGGGAGCCCAATGGATAAGGTAAAAGACAAGCCAATGAGATATAAGATTCATTACCAAGAAGAAGTACCTATAACTCCAAAATCAGCTTCACTAACTGCGTAAGCAGTGAATTTAGCAAACTTCATCTCTTAAAGTTCAAAGATTTCTACAAGGAGCATGACCAATAGTCCGGACTAAAGGTCCTAATTTCATAAGAAATTCTAGAATAAAATGCCTTATCCTGTAATTAATCATATTATGATATTGATAAGGAAATTTTGCATCCTAACACACTTTTTAAACATTTAATAGCCCAATAGCACATTTTTTGTCCACAATACACTTTTTGCCTCACTTTTGCACTGTTCACTTAATTTCTATACAATTTTACCCCTCATCTAGTTCTAAATAGATTCTACTTTCTAACTAAAATTGTTTCAATAAAAGAATCTCCTCTTTCCAATAGTAACTAAAAATAATTGATCTTGCCGCTTTATTCCTTTCATGTGTCTAGTTCTCCAAATAAGATGTGGGCATCCATATATAAAGGTTTTCTTTTGTGTGGATAAGGGAGACAGGAAGGAATAGAGTTTTGTTTAGCCGAACATGGCGGCTATGGTATTTATTCTCCTTTTATGTTTTTTGGTTTTTTTCCGTGGATTGCATTATTTGTTTTGTTTCTTTTCTGTGGATTGCAATTCTGTGATTTATAAACCAACAACTGTTTTTGGTTACAAGTTGGACATTGTATTTTCCTATGCGGTGAGTGGACTTGTTTTGAGGATGGCGTTTGGAGGTTTAAGGTGGATAAGTTTCTCGTTTCGAGGGTCGTACCCCTCTCCAAAACTATTACGTTAGCTGAACTTGAGGATGCTGTAATACTCGATTTCGGCGTTGTTTCGAAGAAGGCTTGTTTCAGCTTTTGTCCTCCTAACAGCATGCTTTTCACGACGGGTGAGAGATCTCCTCCTGTACTGGTTACTACCGATGTTGGCTTAGACTACTTCAAGCAATTGTTTCGGGAGAACAGTCATCTAAATATGTTTGTCAACTTCAAAGAATCTAAAAACAGAGTTAGAAACACAGATGATTTAAATACAGGGGATAGAGATTCTGATGTTTCTGGTCGTGGCAATCCTCTCTCCGGTAATTCGTCTGATTGTAGTTTTGGAACAAGCGATGATGAGTTGGCACCATTAATTGATGCGCTCTTGATAGCCAACTGGATGATGTCGTCGTCGCTGGTCTTTCTGAAATGGAGAAAATTTTTAAGATTGGAGCAATGTTTTGAAACCCAACCCGGAAAACAAACCAAACAACCTTCCGGGTCACCGGGTTGACCCGGTCCAACCGCGGATCAATAATTTACTGAATTTTACAATATATAAAATATTATGCATATATATGTTACATTGGTTTTACGAATATCCAAACAAAATTTTGCATATCTTTTGAACAATAATTATAATTTTTCATTCTTTATCATTTTAAATGCAAATAAAAATATAGTATGACTAATAAAAAGATATTTTCAGGCGAATAATTTTTTTTCAAAATAAATGTGACCGAACAAAAAAAAAGAAACCACTCTTAAAAATAATATTTTGTCCCATATGGAAAAGGTTAGAGAAGGAAGTACTCAATTTCTTCTTTATATAAATAATATTTTGTCCCTACATTAATTTCTCTATACTTACTTGTTCAAGTTATCAAAAACGAAGGTGAGTGCGGGACCATGGTTTAGATAAGCCATTAGATATGTGCTTTGTGTGATTTTTTTTGACTGATTGCTTGTGTGATTTTTGTGAGTGGTTTTCGTTGTGGTTGTGGCCTATTGAGGTCAGTTTTGGCATCACGTACATTGTAGGGACGGTTGGAGCCACGAGAAGTCTAGAGAGATCATGTTCGGCAATGTTCCGCGTGATTGCATTGATCGGTGCCAGGACGGTGCCGGTTAATGCAGCTAGGGATTTGGTGGAGACGCGAGGTTGCATCGATCGTTACAAGGGATGCGTCGGTCAATGCAAAGATGTTGCATCAATCAATGCAAGGTGTGCGTCGGTCGACGCAAAGGTTCAACGTTGATCGTGATGAGGAGTGTCAGTCGACACTAATGTTAGTTGTCTGGTTTTCTTGTATTTGTGCATTGCTTGTGTTTGTCTTTTTTCTGGTGTGTATAGCCCAATAGATGAAAAGATCGCAACCTTGAATATTTCTGGTAATACTCACGCATCTCGTTGTTTTTGTGGTGCAAGTAAAACAAAAGTGAAACGTGGATTATGGCGATGATGAGGTTGATAATCTAGGGACTCGGTTGTTGTGTTGTGGTTATGTTATTATTGTTTGAACCTGGTTAGAAGCTTACTAGGACTCGGTTGTTGTGTTGTGGTTATGTTATTATAGTTTTAAAAAAACGGGTTGGGTTATTTCACTCTCCCATAATATTGCATCATTGCATTCACATTTACCGCAAGTGCAAACAGGGATATCAATATAGTTTTTATATTCCTCCATAATGTCAGCAACGCAGTGTAATAGGTGGTGACATCCATAGGACCTTGTTGTAAAGTACTTAACCATTGTTCTATTTTAATGACCCTAGGCCATCTTGCCTAAAACGGGACATATGATCAATCTGAATCGTAGAAGCAATAACCATATAAAGTAAACTCTGACCTTTTAGCTTCGAAACAGAGCTTATTAACCATGTAATCACCATATCATTGCAACATGACCAAGAACCTGCATCTGATGATCATCAGGAGGTTGAGGTATGGTATAATAAATAAAACCGAGCTTGTTTCTCACATTAAGAGCCATGTGTACAAAACGACGCCGCCAAGAATGGAACTCCGAGTCAGTATTGAGCCGATTTGAAAGCAAAACCATCCTTGCGTGGTTTGATGAGTGAAGAAAATAAGGACTCTCGTATTGATCAGCCGGTCAACGAGACTCCAATGTTGAATTAGGTATCACCGAGTAATTTGATGAAATCTAAGCCATATCTCAGGTTAAAATCAGAATTGATAGTGAAAGATTGAGCTAGGATAACACAAATCAAAGAGAACCATCACCAATGGAGGTCAACAAAAAGAAGAAACAAAGAACAAGAAGAGCACAAACTCGAATGAAAGAAGCTCAATCACACTGATGTAAAAGCTGGAAAATGAAATCAAAGATCAGCAGAGTGATAGAGGCACTCATAGCTGAAGAATTGAGCTAACAAACAAGCTTAAAGACGAAATTGAATGTGAATCAATGGTGGAAGCAAGCTTCATCTCTAAGCTCTCATACCATATCAAGATTACAGTTGAGATAGACAAAACAAAAAACTAATTTTCATTAATTAGCTAAAGATTACATAGTTTGTTTATATACAATCGTATAAACCTCTGAACCAAACATCTAATATCTAAACCAACAACTATACCGGTTATAACAACCCGATTATCTAAGTAATAACATCCTAATAGAGGTTAACACTAGCAATGATGATGATGAAGATTAGCGTAGTGATCACTTTCCATTGTAATAAATTTGGGTAAGTAAAACATACAATATTGTGTAGTTTTGACGTGACATCATGTACACATACTACTTATGCGATGCGGCTTATATTGTATATTGTATAAATCTTATGATTTTTTTTTTTTGGTTGGCCAAAACTCTTATTATTATGATGACTATACTTAATGTTTGCAACTTGTCAGATAATGATCCTCGCTGAGTTTGGA
Source organism: Camelina sativa (assembly GCF_030686135.1). Lineage (NCBI taxonomy): Eukaryota > Viridiplantae > Streptophyta > Magnoliopsida > Brassicales > Brassicaceae > Camelina > Camelina sativa. Next base: position 16,472,392 of record NC_141893.1, read on the forward strand.
GATCTTTGTCTTTTGGTGTTTTGTCTTTTCCCTTCAACGTCTTCTCGGCGATCTTCCGTTCATGGAAGATTAATCACTTGAAGTTAAACTCCCTAGAAGGAGGTTCCAATGCGTCTCCCAAGACATCTCCTGATCCGTAGATTTGCCCTATAGTAAACGTGTTCCAGTTGATGTCATCGTTGTAGGGTCCACCAAAATAGACATGGAACCTAATCATAGATGACGTGAGGGACGGGGCGTTACAAAAATATAACCCACAATCGGTGAAATTTTTTTGAAGACTGCACAATATCCGAAGCAGAAGACTCCACTGGACCGGATATAACAAGTTTGACCTCGAGCAGAATATGGTAATGATCTTGGATTTTGTTCAAAGTCCTAATTTGCATAGAGGATAACCGCCTCGAAAATAGTGGGATACATGTCAAGGCATAAAAATGCATAAACCCCAAAATCTAAAAATTGTGATGATGAGACATTAAAAAATTAAGGAATATGAATTAAACGTACACGTCTGCATTTAAAGCTTAGATCATCTTTATTGGGACTTCTTAGTCCAACTTCTTAGATTTTGTGTAGTTAAAATTAAATCAAAAATAGGAATATTGCTAAGATGAACTTCTTAACTAAGAGGTTTAAGAGTCCGTAAGAGGCAGTGACGTGTTCGATATCTATTGGGTGAGAAAAAAATTATTTGTTTTGCTTCTTTCTCTTCCTCCTCTCTCTCTTATGCGGCGCTTTCTCTCTTTCTCAACTCTCTGTATCGACTCTTTCTTATTGAGAATCTGAGTAGAATCAAGCTGCTTTAGCCAGATTCTTATAAACCCTAATCCAATTCCCTAATTCTCCGTTTCTCCCTCAATGTTCTGTTTTGCGGTTAAAAACGCATCTTTACTGAGAACTCGAATTGGCTCCTTTTCAATCCAACCAAATTCGGTCCAACCTCCTTGATTTGTCTGCTCAGTCCAGTTTCTTGAACGGTTTAATCTTTATCCTTGTTTTCTGCTTCTATTGGTTAAATTTAGAGTTTTGATTGCTTAGTTTATGTCATTGAGCAAAAGGGTCATTGAGTAATCTCGAGAATTGGTAAATTTAGATTGGATTTAATATGAATTTGAGGGTTTTTTATAATTTGGAATGTTATGGTTGGTGAAATTTAAAGACATGTATGCTAATGTTTAGAGAGAGTTTGTTTTTCTTGTCCTGTAACTTCAATTTGATTGTGGTTGTCTTCAATTTTAGCTTTCGTAGTGAATGTGATATAGCCATTCACTAACTAATGAAGCAAAGAGATTGTTGTTGTCTTGCATCTGTGACCCATATCTCGTTGTCTTCTTCGAACCAAAGGTACTTCCCTTACTTACACATCATGATGTTTTTGTTTTGCCTCTGCAAATTCATCTGCTCACATTTGATAGCTTTGAGTTTAACTTTGACTTCTCTGTGAAAGCTTTGTGTTGAGTAAATTGGCAAAACAGAGTTAGTAAAGATTTTGAGTTCTTCTTCTTTCATTTGCAGGCTGCATATTGTAAGCGTGAAGAAAGGAAACTTGAGGCAGCTTGAAGGAGACAAGACACAAAATCTTTGTTTCTGAATGTGTTTATCAACACTTAAACACCAAATTTTTGTCCTGAATGTGATTTGATTTGAATGACACAAAATCTCTGTCCTGAATGTGATTTGAATGATAGTTTTGAATCTCTTTGCTTATAGTCATGAATCTCTATTGTTTGTCAATGAATCTATGTTTTGCATTTGACAAGTTTTTGATGTGAATATGAGCTCTTCAAAAAGAATTCTTAAGAACCCCTCATATGTTCTACCATTGGAGAAAGATTTCTTAATAACCTCCCCATTGGTTTTTAAACATTGACAAATCCAAAATATAATAAAAAAAAAATTGGTTTCATTGGTTCTTAGTAGTTTACCGATAAAGATGGTCTTAGGTCTTCCAAACTAAACAACTCACAGGACTTGGATCGAAAATGCTGGGCCCAGAACCCTCTCTGACGTCCTTATATTTTTTTGTTAAAAGCCCATTTCCAGAAGACGAACACGTGTCACCTGCGATACCAAAGCGATCGAGTTTAATAATACCGAAGCAATCCAGTTCGCCGAGCTCCACAAGAGCTTAGAGCTCTGGAAAACTATGAAATCCCTAAGAGCTCGGGAGATCGAGGTGAATGACGAAGGAGCCTGCAGAATCAAAACGGACACAGTAATGGAGAATCATAAAATTAAATGGCCTCACTAATTCCTTGTTTTTGTATGAATAAAAGATCTTGTACACGGTGTACAGTACACCTAGAAAATACATACAAGTTCACAATTACATTCTTGCACTACTATATATACTTGTTATTTTCCACTATTTTTGAGGGGTCAAACCGCACATTCTTTTACTAAACTACTTGATTTATGGCATATTGTAAAACTGTGTATGTTACTTGTTGTGTTGTTTTGAAAGAGAAATATAAATCCAAACATGTTTAAAAAGAAAATTCATAAAAAGTTAACCTTCAAATATTTTTTGTTACATTTGTTTTTGTTATATATTTTTTAAATTGGTAACGAATTTTTTTTTGGTTGAGTGTGATTTACGCAATTAATTACAATTTGTGAGGTGAATTTATTTTTGATCATTTTGACCAGCCTTACATACGGAGACTAAGTTTAAATTGGTTTATTTTTTGTTAAATTTAGCTAACACCACAAAAAAAAAACCATATGAACGGTTGTCGTAAAAAAAAAAACAATATAAGGTATTCACCTTTTTGCTTTTAGACTCATATTCATCCAAAAATATTTTAGTTCAAAAAATGAACGGTCTCTTAGTTTTTATTTTCGTTTTTGCTACGTCTTTTGTGTTAAATGAAGCGAAAGATTGCAACCACAATATGTTAGAAATTCAAAACAAACTCGGTCCTGGTCGTATTTTAAAAGTTAGCTGCAATGACTCACCTAGTCGTACGTTTCACTGGTTAAAATTCAATGAGAAATACTTATTCCCAGCAGCGGGAAATGGAGTTCGCATATGGTATTGTACGTTAATTCACTGGCCTACAAAGGAAAAGTATAGTTATGAACTAACGGCAGAATTAGGACCAAAAGACCCTCCATGTAAACTTGGATTCCGCTCATGGATTGCCAAAGTTGATGGGATTTACTATGAGAAAAATAAAAGTAAACCACAGATACGTTTAAAGGGATGGACTAAAGATGGCGAGTATCCAAAAAATTAATTGCTTTTCCTTTGTTAACATGAACTACTTATTTTAAAATTTGATTTTTTGCTTATTTTTAGCTAAGTTACTATTCTCGTTTGGTATTAAAATATATTGCAAATTACCATGAAAAATTATAAGTTTATTTGATATATAATATATATATTATATGTAACTAAATAATGATTCGTCTGATGTGCGGGTTTAAAGTTTTGTAAATAAATTTAAATTTAATAAAATTATATTAAAATTTATTGTACATTATTTATATTTTATAAATATTCTTTTTGCTATAATACACTGATTTATATCTATATACAAATCTTTTATGTATACCATTAAAAGTGTATTTTTTTTACACCTATATATAATGTATGTTACAAATATATTATTTACCAACACCTAAAAAATATCTATATGACAAATTAAACCAACTAGAATATGTCTATTTACTTTTATTTTTGGACGGTTTCTTTAATCACTAAAATTGTTGGCTCAAAAAACATTTTGAATAAAACATAAATTACATCACAATAGTATATGACTAATCATGGAGAGAACCTCGGTTCTGTCATTCTCCCTTATAGAGAGAACCTTACGTCCAACCTCCTCCACCATGGAGAGAACCTTCGCTCTGCCTTCTTCCTTTGGGGAGATAACCTTGCGTCTAACCTCCCCCACATTCCTCTCTTGCGGAGATAACCTTGCGTCCAACCTCCTCCACCATAAAGAGAACCTCGGCTCTGTCCTCCTTCTGTATGGAGAGAACATGTTCACATCTTTTACCTATTTCAAAGTGGCTTGCTCCGGTAACCAATGAAACTAAAAACCATTTTCCAATATCACAAAATCTTTTGATAGTAACTAATGTTAAATTTCCCAATGTATTCATGGAAGTTTCTTTGACACACCATGATGTAGCCTCTGTCTCCAAGCTCCTATAGATCTATCAACAATGATTTATGTTTTTCCAATTTATTTATGTTTGTTGTAGGCTTGTGTTTGATTAGCCTATTTTATCTAACCATTAGGTTGATGACCTTCTCCTCTTTATCTCTTTTTGAGAGTGAGCGAATGGTAACAATTATGTTTGCACAAAAAAAAGTCTATGACCAACCAATCAAAGTTGAGAAATTAGAAGAAAATTAATTTGACATAATAAATAAAATAATAAAAAATTATAAGCATGGTAATATATGAATCTCAAATAATTCGAAGATAAATATATAAATTAAATAAAACAATCTAAAACTACTGCAAGAAATTTTAAAATACAGTATTAGAAAAAGAAGATGTTGGATTGTTTCTACCGAAGCCGGTTTTCACACATGGACAGCTTTATGTTGTCTTCTCTCGAGTCAAAACCAGAAAAGACTTGAAAGTGTTAATTACAAATAAAGATGAAAAATGCCAGAATAAAACACTTAAATGTTGTTTTCAAAGAGGTATTTGAGACTGTATAATTATGGTTTGTAATTGGATAATTGTTTTGGATATTTAAAATGAACTTTATTTTCTCTCTTAAAATAAAGTAATTTTAAAGATCTTTAACACTACCTCTATTTTATAGTCAGATATAGACTTTCATATTGGAGTAAACTATTTTCTAATTTTGACTTATTCTATTTTAATTATAAAATAATAGATAAATACATTGTAAATGGTCTAAGTACATATTATTAAAAAATTTCACATGATTATATTTTATTCAGTTACAACAATGTTATTTGAAAACATATAATTGTTAGTTGTATCATAAAGTGTATATATTAATTATAAACTCTTAGATACATTTTAATTATAGTTTTACATCATATCTATTGATTACAAACTTTACCTTTAATCTGTAATTATATATAATAATAAATATTAAAAATATTTAATATTCAGACAAAAGGTGAGACACTAAAACGATTAAGACTCAATGTTTAATCGTGACTGTTTGTATTCTTACTAATCTGGAATCCCCTTTTCGTTTTCGATAACATAGAAGAATCAGGAAAAACCCTAATTTGAGAAAATCATGAGATTCGGTAAAATTGCTGATCTTCTTCCCGGAAGAACTAATTGGCGTATACATGCCAAGGTCTTACATTCTTGGAGTATCAACGAGTTCTTCACAAAAAAAGTACTGCTTCTTGTGGATATAGAGATTAGCGTCGTTAATTGAACATCATTTTTACTTAAATTTCAATTTTTAACAGCTATTATACATACGACTTCTTACACAATTGTTATTAAACTGTGAATGACAACACAATCAAAGCTACTTTTTTACCAAACACACTCACTAAACTCCGAAAATATATCGACGATGGTGACTGGTATGTTATTAGAAATTTCAAAGTAATCAATCATACCCTAAATGAGAGGAATACTCATCATCCTTATCAAATAAAATTCACGGACGATACCACTATGACGCTGGTCCAACAATGGAGTCCAAAGAATTACTTTCGATTCGAGGATTTGGATGATATATATCGTGGAAGAATTAATCATCCCATCTCTTTCGGTAAGTGTTTCATTAATTACTTTAATATTGATATGGTACAATCCGTGAATATAGTTAATTCTAATTTTGTGTTCGGGAATCTAGAATCTATATAGGATTTGTTGTAACTTTGTGTATTGGTCCCTCCCTTAGAAAAGTATGTATAAAACGTTTAGCAAATATAGATTTGCAACATTTTGGAAAGCTAAATTCTGTCTTTTTCTCAAATTAGATGTATGTGGGTGTATAGTAAATGTCGAAGATAAAGAAGAGATGAGAGTGCCAATAATAGTACTGAAGTTGTCTCACGTTGTTGAATGGCAGGTAAAAGACTTTTACTCTACCTTTAGGACAGTTACGTTTATAGGTGACTCTGTTAAGAATTTTTATTAATTTGATAAACATGTAGGAATGAAACTGTGAAGTGTCGTCTCAAAGATAGCTACGCTTCTGAATTCATGTCTAAATGGCAATCAAGTGGGTGCCATCTCATATACAAATCCGAACATGTGTTCTGTGTAATACGGTTTGTGAAGGTCGGAGAATATGAAGACATGTAACATAAAATAGTTATGATATAAACATCATAAGGTAACCAATATATTCACTTTAAACTGCAAATGTTTATAGGTGCACCATGTATCGAAAACACATTGGCCTCTTCGAAGATCTTTATAAAATCAGAGTTCGAAGGACTGGAGCATCACCAGTATGTAAGATTTGATTATGTAAAAATAACTTTATACACTTTATATATGATTATGTATGATGTTAAAATAATTTTGTTTCATACACTTTATATATTTTCAGGACTGAGTTTGCCTGAGGTTATTACATAAACCATGTGATGGAGGATGAAGGTGAGAGATCGGGGACTCAGTCATAAAGAATGGACTCAGAAATGAAGATACGGTGGCTTAATGAACTTTTTGTATATGCAGACTTTAGAATAGATTTGAATGTTTGTAGTACCAAATACAATGGTCTAAACGAAAGTACATTTATGGGTTGCTTAAAATATTATTTTAATGATCTAAACGAAATTACATATTATTTTGTCCGAAATTAGTATATCAAGGTAATTAAAATTGACCGTAACAATTGTATTTGGCTCATTTAAAAATTTGTTACAGTCAGTTGGGGCTTAAATTTGAAAATGGACTTTAACATTTCAATTAAACTTTGAAAATGGACTTTAAAATTTCAATTTATGTTTCGAAATGTAGAGTAATACTATAAACATTTTATTAGCTATTCATTTTATTATTATAAAAAGTGAAAAAAAAAATATGAAACTTTCCCAAAATAAATATTTTTTGTCTGAACATATGAACTACTATAAAAATAAAAAAGATTAAACATGTTTTAAAAATATAATAAAAATTTGACTCAACATTTTAAGGAACAAAATTAGTTTTTTATTTATTTCTATTCAGTTCCTGCCCGCACATTGGAATTAATCAGTTCCTGCCCATACAGTTAACTGTTCTCTATTTAAGATTCAGATATATACTTTCACATTGGATAAAATCATTTTCTAATTTAGTCTTATTTCTATATTATAAAAGAAGAAATAGAGAAATATATTGTAGATGGTCTAAGACCATCTCCAATGTATATCTCTATTTTTTTCTCTAAAATAGAGTAACTCTAAAATAGAGCATTGTTGGAGCAAATGTTGCTCTATAATAGAGTTTTGACTCTAAAATAGAATGGGATTGGAGATGTCCTAAGAACATATTATTTAAAATTCTCACATGGTTATATTTTATTTAGTTTTAACAATTTCGTTTGGAAATATATAATTGTTAGCTGTATCATAAAGTGTAAATATTAACTATAAACTCCAAACACATTTAATTATAATTTTACATCATATCTATTAACTACAAACTTTGCCTTTAATATGTAATTATATATATAATAATAATTATTAAAAAATATTTAATAGTGTAACACCCGCAAACCAATTTGAGCGTTTTGGGTGAGGGTGTCGATCGACACCACTGATTTTCTGGTTCGACCAAATTGAGTTTTTAATCGATTTGGTTCGGGTTGGTTTTAGGAAACCATTGAACCGGGGTATTTAAGTGGGTTTCGACGCAAGAAGGGTTTTGGGAAGTTTATTTTGTCGCCTCTTTGTTGTTTTTGAGAGAAAAGAGAGAAAAGCATTGTTCTTGAGCTTTTGAGAGAGATTGGTGAGTTTCCTTGCTGTTCTTGAGAGATTCAAGGCTGGGAAGGAGTTAGAAGCTTGCTAGGAGGGTTGGATGCGTTGCTGTTGGTCTGAATCTTCCTGAAAAGAGGTGAGTGCATGACCATGGCTAATCTAAGCACTTGATTCCCTTGTTCTTGCTTGTTTGTTGTTGTTTTGTGTGTTTTCTTGTTGGGAATTGGATTATACAGGTTCCTAATGCTGTTTCCGGCATGGGTTTTGAGTATTGGATGGTTTGGAGGAGATAGGGAAGCGAGATTCGACTCTCGGCTTCGTGCGGATCGCAGTTGCAGATGGAGTGTCGATCGACACCAGCAAAATGGGCATCGATCGACACTGTGGGGTAGTGTCGGTCGACACTAGGCTGGTGTCGGTCGACACCTCCCTTCCAGTGAGACGAAGTTCATTTTTCTGGTTTGTGTGTTTTGTTTGTTGATTGTTTGGAACATTGGAATCATTGTTGCTTGTGTGTATAGCCCAATAGATGGGAGGATTGCCTCACTGAGTGTTTATCAAATACTCATGCATCTCAATATGTGTTTGTGGTGCAGGTAAAGGCAAAGTGTGATCGTGGAATCAAGGCAATGAAGAGGAGGATGTTCCAGGGGCTCGATTGGTTGCTGTCTGACGTTTTTAGGTTGCTAGAGTTGGGTCTTTAGAACCTGCTAGGTTGCCGGTTCCTTGTTTCTTGTTGTTTGACATTGGAATGGTTATGTTTGGATATTGGTTATTTATTATTATTGGATATTGGTATTTGTTATTCCACTGTTGTTTGTGATTGTGGTTAGGTGGCTAGTGGGTATGGGACCACTAGTTGTAGTTATTTATTATTATTATTATATTATTATGATTTATTATTTAAAAAAAAAACGGGTTAGGTCGTTTCAGTTTGGTATCAGAGCCCTTACTGTTCTAGGTTTGGGTTCACTAGATTTCTGTTGTGATGTTTAGGATTGCATGTCTTGATAGATTATGTGAGTTAGTCAATTGTGTGTTCCATGGAGTCCTAGAACATCCTCTTCGAGCCTACAGTGTGATTCCACGGTGAGTTTACATTTTTGTGTTATGTTAATTTTGTGCTTAGCCTTCTGTTCATGGTAGTGCAGATGGTTAAAGAGGATGCTGTTGCTGGTCGTGGTCGTGGACGCGGAAGTGGTCGCGGACGCGGACGTGGTCGTGATAGAGGGAGAGCCCCAGTGGTTAGTGGGACCGATGAACAGAGTGTGAGAGCAGAGGGTGTTGGCGAGTCACAGGGTGTCCAGGGGGATTCCGTGAGTGTGGCCGGAGGGGGCGGTGTTGATGCTCCAGTAGCCGGTGATGTTAGGGCCCCAGGTGCGGGTGTCCTAGCGGGTGGAGTCTCGAGTGTCGACCTTGCGGCTTTGCTGGCACAATTGATTGAGCGGTTGCCACCAGTGGCACCAGCTCAGGCTCGGGTAGTGCCACCAGTGGTGGCGGAGAAGCGGCAGCCAGTGGCTGCGGATGTGGGGGTCCATTCTTGTTATATCAGCATGCTGACTGAGATGAGTCGTATTCGTACTAAGCGGTTTTTGGGAGGTACAGATCCTACCGCTGCGAAGGCGTGGAGGACGAGTGTGGAACACAACTTCCATACTCTGAGGTGTCCAGAGGAGTCTTGGGTAGACATTGGGGTCCATCATTTGACTGGTGATGCTCAGTTGTGGTGGAGTTCTGTGGCAGCCAGGAGAGTGCAGAGGGAGATGAATTGGGCTGACTTCGTCTTGGAGTTCAACCGGAAGTATTTCCCTAGAGAGGCACTGGATAGGTTGGAAGTGCAGTTCCTTCAGCTAGCTCAGGGGACTCGGTCAGTGCCGGAGCTTGACTTGGAGTTCTGCCGACTTGTGAGGTATGGGGGTCGGGGTATGGAGTCTGAGGAGGCTCAAATCAGGAGCTTTTTGAGGGCCCTACGTAACGATTTGAGGGTTCACTGTAGAGGGCGGAGCTATGCTACGAGTGCGGAGCTGGTTGAGACTGCAACAGGGATTGAGGAGGATATCCGGGCACAGTCAGTGGCGGCTAGCCCAGTAGTCCAGACTAGCAAGGCACAACATCAGGGAGGTTCTAGCAAGGGCGGCAAGGCGGCGCAAGGAACCTAGAGGCAACACAGAGGTCGGGTGGTCTGACTTGCTTCGGGTGTGGAGGCAAGGATCACAAGGTTGCTAACTGTCTAAAGAGGAGTGCTCAGGCGGCAGCAGATCGTGTGTGCTATCATTGCAGGGAGGCAGGGCACATCAGGCCCTATTGTCCCAAGTTGCAGCCGGTAGCGGTGGCGGTGATAACATCATTATTTTACCCATTTTAGCTATAGTTTTAGTATGCATTTAGGATGAGTTTGATATGATTTCAAGGCTTTAATGTCTATTATCAAGTATTTTAGGTTTCAAAAAGGTTTTATAGGTTTGTTAGCAAAAAGGACCAAAAGGCAAGGAAAATACGTTTTAGAAAAGTTTCAGAGCTTTACAGTACGAACAACGTTTGAAGAACTTCCAGAAATCACATTTCGACGTACTTGGTGTCTATGGAAAGATGAGAGATTCATCTTTCTTCTAGAACTGTAATCAAGTCAATCCATTCATTCATCCGAAAGTTATGCCAAATTTACTGAGACGTACCTTAAACCGACCTAGGAAGAACCATCAAGCCAATGGGATTTTATTGAAGGCCTGACCAGCTACCACCACAGCGGCCCAGTCCAAGTCTTCACCACCATTCTAGAAGCTGCCTACGCCCCCCTTGCCATGCACTTATTAAGAGAAGACGTTTTTACCCTTACAAAACCCTAAACCTAGACAGAACCCTGTAAATACTCTTCTAAGCCCTAGGGTTTAGTGTGTGCCTTCAAAGTGCAATCATTGGAGCAGCCAAGAGACACGACCAGAGGAGCAGCCGACGTCCAGATCTCTCCCTCGTCCCTCTCTTTGAAGCTTTGAAGTTCACCAAACTCTTTCTATTCTATTTTCTTTGTTACTTTGTTTCTAAAGGAAGAAGATCCTACAACTTTGTTTGACAATCATTGAAGTAATATATAAACCCTTTCTCTCTTTTTATTCTTTTATGTTTATGAATTATTTAAACCTTGCTTTGATGATTCCCTTAAACATGCTAGAGTAGTTTTCTAGTTGGGTTTAAAGGGATAAATCAAAGGGGGGGGGGGAGATGATCTTAGTTTAGGTGGCAATTTTTAGGGTTTGTTAGATTTAAATCTGTTTATTCTATACTTTAATTCTAAGTCTTTGCTTAATGCTTTAAGTTAGCCTCATGAACTAACTATGATCTAAAGTGTGTGTGCTTTGCCAAAAGCTTGCATGTGTGCTTGACCTAGCTTAGATGTGTGGGGAGACATAGGAAGCACATACCCCTTACCTATGGAATTCCATGGATTAGAATCGAACCTGTTTTAAAAGCTTTGATCTATGCGTCGTTGCCTGCGACAGTTGAGTAACGAATTGTAGTGATCTTAGACGGTTAGATTGAGAACTTTAAGTTAACGGTTCATTAGCGTTTCGTAGTCCGAGTTTTAGATAAGCAAACTAACCCTAAACTTTCCTAGATAGATAGATCATTGAACCCCTGCGATTCTCCTTGATGCCCAACGCTTCTATTATTATTTTTACCTGCACTTTTATTTACGTTTATTTGCTTGCTACAACCATTACAACCAAAACCCCCATTTTATTGAGTCCTAGCCTTACATCTCTTCCGACAGATTCTCTAAACATCAACTCTCTCTCTGTGGGATCGATCCTTAAATACTACTACCGATTAGCTGTGCACTGTCAGCAGTTGTGTGGTCTTTTTAAGGTAAAAGATTTGAAGTGAAAAACCACACATATCAAAGCTTTTTGGCGCCGTTTCCGGGGAGAGATTGTTGTTTACAAGAGTCTAGGAACTAGAGTAACGTCTAGGACACCTTGCTGTTTAATTTTTCTTTTTGTTTTTCATTGTTTCAGGAGACCTTGAGGATGAACCTCGACGCTCTCCCAGGAGATTTTGAGAATCTCACAATATCCGAGCTTATGTCACGCTACCGAGCCACGGACGGAGACCCATCCGGTCCGCAAGCCCACTCGCTGTAAGGTACAAGCATTGGTCACTCTCGGCCAAGCATTGTACCAACACTTAGGCGACCTTGTCGCAGTTCTTAAACTCGACCATCTGGAGGCCGAGCACCTATGGGACCAGCTTACTGCCAAGCTGACCATTCTTACACGCCGTACCATACGGACGTGCCATGCTTTGCCACGGACCATTACCTTGATCCGCAAGAAGTCATGCAAGTCGATGCCAATGAAAACTTTTTCTATGACAATCGAAAACCAATCACTTCAAGGAGCTCGCACACTGAAGACAAGCTCATGAAGATGTTAGAAGAACTTATATCAAGTCAAGAGGAGGCTGATAAAGTTCTAAATGAAAAACTGGATAAGATGAGTATTGAGTTTGGAGCTAAACTCGAGAGTATCACCAAGGACGTAACACGCTTGGAGGAACAAATTAATGTTGTCAACAATCAAGTCTTAAACAACACGGAGTATATTGATGATGACCGAACCAAGATTATCAACATGGGCTACACCATTGACACCATCGAGAGCCGCCTAGAGTGGAAAATAGAAGCCTTATTCAACAAATCCGGCGAATGCAATAATTGGAGTGAAGATCAATTATATCAACCTACTCATACTGAAGAAGGATATGGAGCCTCATTTGAGTATCCAAACGATCCTAACAAGTCCAAGGAATGGACTAGAGAAGAGAAGCCCAAGGAGAACCCTTATGAAGATTTGCCAATGGAGAATAATAATCCTATGATCTATCATCTGCTAAATAAGATGGAGAAGAGAAGCTCAAAGACTTCTACTGTTGCATGACATATCAGATCCCTAGTGAAGATGTTACCGAAAACCACATTTTTCGACAATATCAACACCAAGAGGAAGCTTTCTACAGAGGTAACCCTAGAGCCCGACCATCTCCAGCACCATTTGAAGTTTATGAAGATTGGGAAGCTGTCCCAAGTCACCGCCCAGGTCGTTTGCAAAGGCCTTTTCCAAGGAGGCCCGATACTGATTTAAATCGCCCCTATCCACGCCGAGAGCCTGATTATATTTGATTCCCTCATCAAGTTTTTGAAGACAATTTTCATATGTCTACTCAACAAAGAGCTGAAGAAGAGAAGATGCTAGACCTAATAAGTCAATCAGCTGATCTTCAAGATGAGACTATGAAGATGCTGCATGAGAAGCTTGATAAAATCGATTTTGATCTTTCAAGGAAGGTGGATGACATTACTGTTAGAGTTAGAAGCATAGAGGATCATAGATCTAAAGATGCTAAAGCCATGGAGAAGAAGCTCCATTGTATTGAGGAAGAACAAGAGAGACATCTCAAGAGTGCTCAAGATAATGCTATCAACATTAAAGACTTGGCCAATGAAGTTTCGGATTTAACAAAGGACCATGAGTCCAAGTGTGGAGTTTTATTCAACAAGAATATAGACACAAGGAGGCGTGTGCAGAAGCTTGAGAACCGAGAATATGAAGCTGAGAGGAAGATGTTTGGTCTTTGTTTTGAACAAAAACGTTTTGGAGAAGCTATGTCCGAAAAGTTTGCATTCACGAAGGAGAGCCATAAGGAGTTTGAAGCTGAACAAAAGGAGATGAACCAATATCTTGCTGATAAGATTGAGGATCTAAACTCATGTGTTTCTGGACAGAAGAAGGAAGGAGCTCGATCCGATGAGGAAGAAGAGGAGGAAAAAGAAACCCTATTCGAAAAAGGAAAACATTCTAATTTCCTTTTTGAAAAAGGAAAACTTTCTTTCACTTCAACACAAGAGAATTTCGTGGAGAACAAGCAAAAAGGTTCCATGGAGACCGAAACCTGCAACCTCAACTCACTCGACACCTCTCAAAAAGGAGAAGACGAATTAACACCCCATGTCGCTTGTAACACCATCATAACCTTCAAAGGAGTCCAACCTTTGCAAGAACTTGAAGAAGGGGAGATTTATGAAGAAGAAGATGAGCCATTCAAGGGAACAAAGTTCCAATATGAACCACGTTGTCTCACCCTCTTGAACAACCGTTGGTACCCACGCATGATAAGCCTAAGAGATCTAGGCGATTTCAACCAAGCTGTAGGAAGACTTCCCCAAGGTACCACTTTTGAAAAAGCTTGTTCTATTTATCATATTGACCGATTCTTTCTTGAGAATTGTGAGTCAAGGAAAGAGATGAAGGAGCTATATGATCAAGCCTTACACTACCCACGACCGTTCAACACACTGCACAAAGTGGAGAGCCCTGGCCGATTTCTCATCACTTGTTCTATCAATGGTGTTACATTCAAAGATGCATTATGTGATTCCGGTTCATGTATCAACATCATGTCAACCGATGCTGCTAAGAAGATAGGCTTGAGACACTTACAACCCTCAGGCATACGCATAGGACTCGCCAACTCCTCATTCACGATACCCAAAGGAATGGTCCAAGACATTCATGTGAGAGTTGGAATCTGCAATGTTCCAACTGACTTTCAAGTCATCAATGCTGAGAAACGAAGGTTTACACCACTTATCCTTGGAGGCGCATTCCTAGCCACAGCTGGAACCGTCATGGACTGGCCTAACCGAAGAATGACTCTCACAAACATCAATGGAGACATTTTCTATGAAGCTAAACCATTCAACCCATCTTCTCGATGGTGTAGAGAAGAAGACTATGAAAGAGAGCCACGTGATGCCTACATTGGAGAAAGATCCAAGAGAGCTTGTCTAAGGACAACTCACTCTCCTCACCCTGCTTGAGAAAGCAACCAACGTCGAGCCAACGACGTTAAACAAGTGCGCTTCTTGGGAGGCAACCCATGTCTAGTAAGTTTTTATTTTTAGGATTTATTTTCTTTTACTATTGATATTTTTGCATTTTAGTTTCAGGTTTTTATAAAAAAAATACAAAAAAATAGAAAACAGAAAAGCCAAAAAAAGAAGAAAAGAAAGAATAAGTACCATGGATTGCCAATGCACACTATGATTAGTGGCAAACACCACCTACTGACCGGCCATGTTCAACCTGACCGATGCAAGCCGAAGGCGACGGATCATCACAATCCTCATGTGATTGATGCCGAGAGTCCCCACTAGCCATACCAGCCATAGCCGATGCCATGTCCAGCACCGTGTACCGCATCCCATGTACCGCGTACCGCACCACCGTACATGCTGCTATGTCCGCGTCCGTTCACCCGTGTACCGCGAGACAATTCTGAACCACCACCATCCTTACCACCTACCATCACCATTCTTTTACTTAGGTATGTTTTTGTTATTTTTGTTTTATCATTATTATTGATGGTTTTAGGTTTTTATTTCAAGGAGGATGCATTTAGAGAATTATCAAACAGAATTCGAATGAACTTAGCCTAGTTCAAACTCGATGTCAAGCAACCAAAGGAAGTACACACGGTCAGTCACCACATTTTCATACCACAGCCGACCTCTAGACAAGTTTTGGGCAACCATAAAAAAACGTCTAAGAGTCGACACAACATCATTCCATCAAGGTGAATTTGTTCTTAAACCCTACACTTTTCCTTATGATTTTTAATCCTCATCTCTTTCTTTTTTCCCACCGATGACAGTGTGATTTAAGTCTGGGGGGAAGGATGTTCCATCCTATACTAATGCTACTTTCTATTTTGTTGACTTGTAACCTTTTTCCACTTTTTACATCAATAATTTTGATATTTTATCGAGTCACATTTTTCTTTTATTGAGTCAAAACTAGTAGGGGATTATGATCTTATTCTAAAGCTTTATTTGATTTGGATTAAATCACTCTTATGACTCTTGATTATGCTTGACAATAGAACCAAAGTTTGGAAAGACTGTGAGCCGACTCAACAATCCCCAAGTCCCTTTTCGATGGATATTTAGATGATCTAATGTTGTCTCTAACTTTTATAGGACCTAAAACCGGACTTAATTTTCAAGCCCTGGGAATTGGTATACATTGGACTAGATCTCTACATTCAAGCCACACAAGACATTGCACTTCTTCAAGAGTATGTTCCCCTCTCTCTTCCCTTCAATACTATAAAAAAAAAAAGAGAGAGAATAAAAGATGAGATGATTTTGATCAGTTTAGAGAGGTAGGTAAATTACCTGTGACCTCATTATTCTACTCTTGAGTCAAATGATCACACAAAGCCTGGAAGCGAGGGGTAGGTAAATTACCGATGACCCTAGTATTCGCCTACACCTTTGATTAAAACAAAAAAAGAAGTGAGAAAAGGGAGAGGAAAGGAATCATATGAAGAAAGTCTTGGCTTGAAGAGAGTCTGCAAGCCATTGATTGATTTTCCCTTGGTAAGATTTCACTTCTTATTATTGCTTAATCAATGTAAAGAGATGACAATGGAGATTCTGGAAACTCTAAAGAATTGTGGGATCAAGGAGAGTTGATGATTCTCATGGTGGATTACAAATGGAAGTTCCTAATGTCAAGGCGAAGAAGAGTGCAAAGACAATATCCCCAAAGATAAGTGAATTCCCATTTTTCAAAACCTCTTTTCCATGATTTAGTTTGATTATTTGCTTGAGGACAAGCAAAGACTAAGTCTGGGGGAGTTGATAACATCATTATTTTACCCATTTTAGCTATAGTTTTAGTATGCATTTAGGATGAGTTTGATATGATTTCAAGGCTTTAATGTCTATTATCAAATATTTTAGGTTTCAAGAAGGTTTTACAGGTTTTTTAGCAAAAAGGACCAAAAGGCAAGGAAAATACGTTTTAGGAAAGTTTCAGAGCTTTACAGTACGGATAAAGTTTGAAGAACTTCCAGAACTCACATTTCTCGTAGAAGTGTAATCAAGTCAATCCATTCATTCATCCGGAAGTTATGCCAAATTTACCGAGACGTACCTTAAACCGACCTAGGAAGAACCATCAAGCCAATGGGATTTTATTGAAGGCCTGACCAGCTACCACCACAGCGGCCCAGTCCAAGTCTTCACCACCATTCTAGAAGCTGCCTACGCCCCCCTTGCCATGCACTTATTAAGAGAAGACGTTTTTACCCTTACAAAACCCTAAACCTAGACAGAACCCTGTAAATACTCTTCTAAGCCCTAGGGTTTAGTGTGTGCCTTCAAAGTGCAATCATTGGAGCAGCCAAGAGACACGACCAGAGGAGCAGCCGACGTCCAGATCTCTCCCTCGTCCCTCTCTTTGAAGCTTTGAAGTTCACCAAACTCTTTCTATTCTATTTTCTTTGTTACTTTGTTTCTAAAGGAAGAAGATCCTACAACTTTGTTTGACAATCATTGAAGTAATATATAAACCCTTTCTCTCTTTTTATTCTTTTATGTTTATGAATTATTTAAACCTTGCTTTGATGATTCCCTTAAACATGCTAGAGTAGTTTTCTAGTTGGGTTTAAAGGGATAAATCAAAGGGGGGGGGGGGGGGAGATGATCTTAGTTTAGGTGGCAATTTTTAGGGTTTGTTAGATTTAAATCTGTTTATTCTATGCTTTGATTCTAAGTCTTTGCTTAATGCTTTAAGTTAGCCTCATGAACTAACTATGATCTAAAGTGTGTGTGCTTTGCCAAAAGCTTGCGTGTGTGCTTGACCTAGCTTAGATGTGTGAGGAGACATAGGAAGCACATACCCCTTACCTATGGAATTCCATGGATTAGAATCAAACCTGTTTTAAAAGATTTGATCTATGCGTCGTTGCCTGCGACAGTTGAGTAACGAATTGTAGTGATCTTAGACGGTTAGCTTGAGAACTTTAAGTTAACGGCTCATTAGCATTTCGTAGTCCGAGTTTTAGATAGACAAACTAATCCTAAACTTTCCTAGATAGATAGATCATTGAACCCCTACGATTCCCCTTGATGTCCAACGCTTCTTTTATTATTTTTACCTGCACTTTTATTTACGTTTATTTGCTTGCTACAACCATTACAACCAAAACCCCCATTTTATTGAGTCCTAGCCTTACATCTCTTCCGACGGATTCTCTAAACATCAACTCTCTCTCTGTGGGATCGATCCTTAAATACTGCTACCGATTAGCTGAGCACTTTCAGCAGTTGTGTGGTCTTTTTAAGGTAAAAGATTTGAAGTGAAAAACCACACACATCAGGCGGCATTGTAGCAGGTGCAGCTGGGAGGGCAGCCGGTGGCACGGATTGAGCAGGCGCCACGGGTGTACACTACTGTTGAGACTGGTGGGAGCAGTGCCGGAGCGATCACAGATATAATTTCTGGTACTTTACCTTCGTGAATTCTTAGTAAGTTCAGATTTTATGTTTTCCTGTGATAAAGTGTTAGGTTCTCAACACATGAGGTTTGTGTAGGGACCTTGTTGGTGGGAGGGTTTAAGTCCCACGTTATGTTTTATTATGGAGCTTCTCATAGCTTCATTACCCCGGAGTGTGCAGAGAATGCGGGTATCGTAGGAGATCCCGAAGAGCGTACAAGAGTTGTCAGAGTTGCTGGAGACAAGTTTCTGAGGGTCATTGGTAGAGCGAGGGGTATCGATATTCAGATCGCGGGAGAGTTTTGGCCAGTGGATTTGCTTATGAGCCCTGTGGAGTTGTATGACGTGATTTTGGGGATGGAATGGCTGCATCGGCATAAGACTCTTGATTATGCTTGACAACATAAGAGTGACTCGCATACCAAAGGGGTGTCGGTCGACACCACTGATTTTCTGGTTCGACCAAATTGAGTTTTTAATCGATTTGGTTCGGGTTGGTTTTAGGAAACCATTGAACCGGGGTATTTAAGTGAGTTTCGGCGCAAGAAGGGTTTTGGGAAGTTTATTTTGTCGCCGCTTTGTTGTTTTTGAGAGAAAAGAGAGAAAAGCATTGTTCTTGAGCTTTTGAGAGAGATTGGTGAGTTTCCTTGTTGTTCTTGAGAGATCCAAGGCTGGGAAGGAGTTAGAAGCTTTCTAGGAGGGTTGGATTCGTTGCTGTTGGTATGAATCTTCCTGCAAAGAGGTGAGTGCATGACCATGGTTAATCTAAGCCCTTGATTCCCTTGTTCTTGCTTGTTTGTTGTTTTTTTGTGTGTTTTCTTGCTGGGGATTGGATTATACAGGTTCCTAATGATGTTTCCGGCATGGGTTTTGAGTATTGGATGGTTTGGAGGAGATTGGGAAGCGAGATTCGACTCTCGGCTTCATGCGGATCGCAGTTGCAGGTGGAGTGTCGATTGACACCACTTGGTGTCGGTCGACACCAGCAAAATGGGCATCGATCGACACTGTGGGGTAGTGTCAGTCGACACCAATGCCAGTGTCGGTCGACACTAGGCTGGTGTCGGTCGACACTAGGCTGGTGTCGGTCGACACCTCTCTTCCGGTGAGACGAAGTTCGTTTTCCTGGTTTGTGTGTTTTGTTTGTTGATTGTTTGGAACATTGGAATCACTATTGCTTTTGTGTATAGCCTAGTAGATGGGAGGATTGCCTCACTGAGTGTTTATCAAATACTCATGCATCTCAATATGTGTTTGTGGTGCAGGTAAAGACAAAGTGTGATCGTGGAATCAACGCAATGAAGAGGATGATGTTCTAGGGACTCGATTGGTTACTGTCTGACGTTGTTAGGTTGCTAAAGTTGGGTCTTTAGAACTTGCTAGGTTACCGGTTCCTTGTTTCTTGTTGTTTGACATTGGAATAGTTATGTTTGGATATTGGTTATTTATTATTATTGGATATTTATTGGATATTGGTATTTGTTATTCCGCTGTTTTTGTGATTGTGGTTAGGTGGCTAGTGAGTATGGGACCACCAGTTGTAGTTATTTATTATTATTATTATATTATTATTATTTATTATTTAAAAAACGGGTTAGGTCGTTTCAAATAGTCAAATAAAGGGTGACACACTAAAACGTTTAAGACGCAACGTTTAATCGAGACATTTTGTATTCTTACTAATCCGGAATCCCCTTTTCGTTTCCGATAACAGAGAAGAAACAAGAAAAAAACCCTAATTTGTGAAAATCATGAGAATCGATTATATTTCTGAACTTCATCCCGGAAGGACGAGTTGGTGTATCTACGCCAAGGTCTTAAATTCTTCGCCTCTTCTTCTTGTGGACGAAAAGGTTAGAGTATTTAATAGAACGATACTTCTACTTATATTTGCTATTTTAACAGTGCTTATATAATAGATTTCTTACACAGTTATTATCAAACTTTGAAGGGTGACACAATTGAGGTCGCCTTTATACCAACTACACTTGCCAAGCTCCGGAAGTATATTGACGAGGGTGAATGGTATGATATTAGGACTTTCAAAATCATCAATCCAACCCTAAGGGAGAAGAATACTCATCATCCTTATCAGATCAAGTTTACAGATGATTCAACCATGACTCTGCTCCAATCAATAAATTCCAAAAATTACTTCCGATTCGAAGATTTGGATGATATATATCATGCAAGAATCCATCATACCATCTCTTTCGGTATGTTTTTAAAAAAATAGTTTTAAATAATTTCAGTGAAACCCCATGAATATAGATAATTGCTATCTTTGTGTTGATAAATCTTGAGACTTTATAGGAATTTTGGAACTTTGTGTATTGGTCCCTCCCATAGAAAAGTACAAATTGAACCTTTTTACCAAAATAGTTATATGTGAATGTTAAATAGATTTGGAAACATTCATTCATCTCATTGGAAAGTAAATTTTATGACTTTTTGCCAAAATAGATGTTTGCGGATGTGTAGTAGCTGTGAAGGGCAAAAGAAATCATGGAGGTGGAAATGATTGTAATGAAGTTGTTTTCACGCTATTAAATGGCAGGTAAAACATATTTATTCCACCTATCATGATACTAAGATTTATAAGTTTAGCTCTTTTATAAAATGTATCGACTATCTTCATCTGTAGGAATGAAACTATTAAGTGTCGTGCAATAAACAACTATGCTACCCGTTTCATGTCTTTATGGGAGTCATCTGGATGTCATCTCACATATCAAACCGAACCGGTGTTTTGTGAACTGCGTTTCTGGAAGGTTGGAGAGTATGAAGATATGTACTATTAATAACACTTGCTAGATTGAACAAATGCTAAACACTATGGGGTATACTCATTCACAAAACTTTAATAACACTTTAAACAACCCTAGGTGAACCGTGTACTGTAAACACATTGGCCTCCTCCAAGATCTTTATAAAACCGGAGTTTGGAGGACTTGAGCATCACAAGGCTATGTAAGTTTTGAATTTACATTAATATCAAGTAGTGTATGATGGTAGGGTTAAACTTATGATTGTGTTTCATATATTTTCAGCTTGGAATTTGCTGGACATTATTACATAAATCATATAGTGGAGCATGAAGGGGAAACTTCAGGAACTTAAACTAAAGGCACGGTAGCTTAAAAACTTCTTTTGTATATGTAAACTTTAGTATAATTTTGAATGTTTGTATGACCCAGTACTAGAAACCCTTTTATCGGTTTTTTTTTTATATTACACTAGGTAATAGTCCGCATTATGTGCGAGATAGATCGATTTAAATAAAATAATTATAAGATAAATTATTATCAAAGAACCAATATCTGTTTATGTAAAACATAATATGGAACTAAAGTTTTTTTTTGTTTTATTCAAATCTGCGTTTCTTTCGTGTAAAAGTTACGTCTCACCCGTAAAAATTTTGAACGTAAAAAGAGTATTGATATATTTATTAAAACATGTCTTTTGTGTGGTTTAAAAATCAAATTCATATATTTTTATGTTTTATCGTATAATCATAAAAATTTGCATGTTTCTTATGGAACTATAACAAAATATATTTATTGATTTAAGAGTAATTTAATATTTATGTTAGTAATAATCAGATTCTAAAATAGAATTTCTAAAAAGTAATCTAATTTATTAATTTAATATTTTAATTAGGTTATTTAAATCTCTTGAGTTGATGAGTTTGTTAATATCTTATTATATAAAATTGGGTTTTGCAAGTTACCCACTAACAAAATTTTGACATGTGTCAAGTTATGAATATCAGATTTTGACATGTGTAAAAATTAATATTTAATAGGAGCAATTTGATTACAAAAAAAATAAAATATTTTTATTTAAATTATTAATAATGTAAAAAGATAATTATCCAAAATTACAGAATTTATAAAAAAAATACAAAGCTTTTCAAAAATAATTATAAAAAGAATATATATATATATATATTTTTCATAAAATTCGAAATTATAATATTATTTATTTATTTTTACTTTTAAGTTATTAATTCTACAAAAAAATATAGAAAAAGATATTAAAAAAAGAGAAATACCCTATAATAACAAGATTCTATGTTTTTCTTAAAAAACTAGCACATATTCTCGACTTTTAAAAAACTAGCATTTTTATTTTATTAATATTTCTTTAAGGTAATTATTAAATTTATAAAAAAAGGAAAAATTATTTTCACGAGCTTCTTCTTCTTCTTCTTCTTCACGAGCTTCTTCTTCACCAATCGAATTTGGGATTAACGACGAATATGTCAGATCTGGAGAAGCTGTAAAATTGGTGAATCAAGTTCAGATTTGTAAGCAGAGAACCAAGATTTTGGATTTCTCTACGCATATCTGCTCTCGAATCGGAGTCATCAGATCTCCGAGAACTTGTCACCAAGAAAGATAAATAAATTGCCGAGCTGCAATCTCATGTTGATTCTCTCTCCATTGCGTTTCAAATGCTTTCTCTCGCCGATGGTGAAAAGGTCAGACCCGGTTTTGACTTTTTTTTAATCCGATGTGTTTTTTGATTTGACTATCTTGTTCTTCAGAAAATTGCAGGAGAGTTTGATAATAGTGAATGCTTCAGTTTCTAATACAATGAAGAGACTTCAGAGTGATGTCACTAAGATGATTTGAATTCAATTTCAAATTTGACTTGGGTCTCTTTGTTTCAAATTTTGGGAATGAGTTTTGTGAATTGTGTGCAGCTTGAGAGTTTTACGAAGACATTTATGATGATGACCAATATGTTTGGATTTATCTAGGGGTTTTATAACAGGCAGACCCAATTTATCTACGGATTTATTGGCAAGCACAACACAAAACATTTGAGGTATTTTAGTGAAATCTTGTGTCAATCTACTAACATGGATGGTTAATATTGTGTGCTTTTATCAAATTTTCATGTGATGACACTCCATTAATAGTTGTCAAGAAAAGAGAGAGACAAGCTAGTGTTCCTGGTAGAGATTAGTTTGCTTATTGCTTTGGAATTTCTTTCATAGGTTAATATCATAGAGTTTCTCACAGAAATATTATTGAATAAGCCTTTGTCAAAAATTTAGGAAGCATAATTGAACTTTTAGGAAGAGACCCGTAAATATTAAGAAGACTTTCCTAAACGGATTTTATGACGTCTCCTTATAATTTTGGGCAGGTATATGGTAATGATGAATGGTCTTACGGGTATTGTGTACAAGGAACTGTACACATATCGTGAGAAAATTGTTCTTGGGAAGACAGATTGCACACCCTTCATGGTAAATCAGATCTTGCGTGAGCTCAGCATGGAATGGCCAAGACAAACTTATGCCGTGTCAGCTTGTATTTGACTAACTCTTATGTCGTGTGTGTCTCTACTCTAGAAGACACATACTTATGTTCTTAATTACTTATACATTTTGTTAACATATTTGAAAGAAAAAAGTTACACTACCTGTAAGATCAATGCTTTTAGCCACATAGATGATGGTTTCAAATATTTAAGACAACCTTCATAAAATTCAAGGACGTCTTCCTAACCATTATGGAATCCTTCCTAAACTTTGAGAAATATGTATAAATCTCTTTATTTATCTTTTGTTCCAGTATATCACAAATTACTCCATTAGTAAGGGGTAATGTATCACAAATCTCTTCTTTTTTTTTTCTCAATGAAAGCCTTCCTGAAATTAGAGAAATCCTTACTAAATATGTAAGAATCATTCCTATTTTTCAAGAAGTCTTTCATGAATTTGAATTAATGTTTTTACAATCTCTTGTAAGTTGTTTTGGCCAATTTTTTTTTAAAATTTTCATGAAAGTCTTCTTGAATTTAAAGATATCTTTCATGAATATTATTGAATATTTCCTGAAACATTATATACGAAGATATAAAGGGCTAATATTATTGAATCCATCCAAGAATATAAGTATCCAAGAATATAAGTGAATCTTTCCTTCTTATAACTACAAAGGGCTAAGGTCGATCGGAGTTTGATCCGTTGAAGGTAAATTTTTTTAAACTACAATTTTTTCCTACTTTTTCATTTTTCTGTCGGGAATAGGTAAGGTTAATATGTTGACCAAAAAATATATTAATATATGCATCTTCTTTTCTTAATATTGTATTTTAAATGTTATTTTAATATTTTTAGATTAGATTATTTTATTTAATTTATATTTTAATTTCTTCTTTGAATTATTTGCGATTTATATATTACCGTGCTTATAATTTTATATTGTTTCTTTAATTATGCCAAATTAATTTTCTTATAATTTCTCAATCTTGATTGGTTGATCATAAACCGTTTTTTTGGCAAACATCATTGTTACCATTATTCATTCAATCCCAAAAGGAGATAGCGAATAGAAACTCATCAACCTAATAGATGGATAAAATACGCTAATTAACCAACAACTTACAACAAACATAGACAGATAGATTGAAAAAACATAAATCGTTCTTGATAGATTCATAGGAGCTTAAAGTCTGTGACATTCTGGTTTCCGGATAAGTTTAAAAGAATTGATTTTGCCACATATGTCATCAAAATGCACTTCTTTTTTCGGTTAAGGATCCTGAGAGAATTTCATAGTGGGTGGCCTTCCTGGAAGTGATTGTCGGAACTGTGCGAGTGAAGACAAAACACAGAAAAAGTTCATTTATTGATTTGTAGGATCGGTAAACAAGTTTTAAAAACCTCCCAGACATAACAAACCGACCATCAAATATGGTTGGGTTCACGGGTCGGGAATAGATGTAGAGCCCACTTAGGAAGGTGGGCTTATAGACTGAAAGTGGACATGGGCTCACTAAGCAAGGTGGTGGTTGAGGTGTTACAGAAACAGATGCTACATCATGGTTTGTCAAAGACACTTGCATGAATACATTGGAAATTTTAACATTAGTTACTATCAAAAGATTTTGTGATGTTAGAAAAAAGCTTTTACTTTCATTGGTTGTATGAGCAAACCATTTTGAGATAGCAAAAAGACGTGAATATTTTCTCTCCACACAGAAGGAGTGCAGAGCCGAGATTTTCTCTATGGTAGAGAAGGTTGGACACAAGGTTATCTCCCCAAAGGAGGAAAGCAGAGCCAAGGTTCTCTCCATGGTGGAGGAGGTTGGACGCAAGGTTCTCTCCATAAGGGATGAGGGCAGAGCTGAAGTTTTCTCCATGGTGAGCATACATTATTGTGATGATACATCATTGGTTAGTATATTATGTAGTATATTTTTTCTTCAAAATGTTTTTTGAGCCAATAATTTAAGTAATTAAATAACTATGCAGAAGTGAAGTAAAATAGTTGGTTTAATGTGTTCATATAGATATTTTCTAGATGGTGATAAAGAATATATTTGCAAAATAGAGTATACTTTTTTAATATATTTGTAAAAATACACTTTTAATAGTAACATACATAAAAGATTTGTTAAATAAAAATAACATAACAAAAATAAAATTTATAAATAACATACAACAAATTTTAATATATTTTTGTTAAATTAAATTTAATTTATAAAACTTTAAACCCACACATTGGGCGGATTCTCATCTAGTTTTTTATTTAAATGACGGAGTATTACAAAAAAAAAAACCATTATGAAAAAATAATGAAACTCCAAAATCTAGACATAATCGCATAAAAATATATTTCACCCGTGAAATATGTTAACATGTGGAGAAAGTATATATAAAATGTTACAATTTATTGCAATATGTGTTTTTTGTGTGTTTTAAAGATCAAATTTATATTTATAGTTTGTCGAATAATTATAACAATTTTGCATAATCTAATAATTATTGATTTTAAATATCTCATGATTTTTTGGGTAATAAGTTTATTTATAATGATAAGAGTTATGTCTTAATACTTTTAATAGCAAACATAAGTATATACAATTAGAACGTATATTCTTTTTCAGTTATCAATATTTTCATTTTTGATCAATAATCACACTAAATATTGAGTTTAATTAGTTTATATACTAAGATATATATAAATAATCACATATCACGATATCCACTCATCTGTTGTCATTTCTATATTTATGTATAAATATATATAAATCTATATTTATTGTAAATGAAATTTTCTGTTAATGAGTTGGAGATAATTCAAGAGTAATATATTCCTCCTTATAATCAATTATAATAACTATTGAAAACCTGTTGTTAAATTACTATGGTAATAATACTAACAAAAAAAAACATTTCGTTTTATGTTAATAAGTTATATATATCTTCTTTACTTTTATTAATTGATATGTTTTTATAACCTTTTAAAAAGTATTTTACATAAACAATGGCGACTAAAGGCGATTTTAGGGTTTCGAATAGTGAGCAAGATGCAACTATGGAGGATATTGATGAGAAGGACCGCCCACCAGGTGATCCGCTGGATGCTCTGGGGACTTGGGTCCAGAAAGTGGTGGGAACAAATGTTGGTAGGAGGCTGGTACCAGAGGTGGTGGTTGATGCGGCGTTTGTGGCGGAGAGTGTGTCGTTAGCGTTCCCGGATGGAGAGGATGGTGAACCAGTGGTCACTATAGGGAAGGAGGTGTTGGATGCTATGAATAGCTTGTGGCGGAACTGTATGATTGCCAAGGTACTCGGTCGAAATGTCCCGATCTCGATGCTTGGCCGACGGCTGCGAGAGTTATGGAAGCCGGCTGGTACACTGAATATTGTGGATCTGCCTAGACACTTTTACATGGTGCAGTTTGGAAACGAGGAAGAGTACCTCGCAGCTTTGACTGGTGGGCCTTGGAGAGTCTTTGGGAGCTATGTTCTAGTGCAAGCTTGGTCGTTGGAGTTTGATCCGTTGAAAGATAAGATTGCCACAACACCGGTGTGGTTGATGTTGGCGAATCTACCGTTTAATTTTTATCATAATGAGATCCTAGTGAGGATGACTAGAGGCCTGGGGAATCCTATTAGGGTTGATCGAACAACCTTGAATGTGGAGAGAGCAAGGTTCGCTAGAGTTTTGTGGAGGTTAATTTGAAACGATCACTTAAAGGCACTATCATGGTAAATGGTGAATGTTACTTTGTGGCTTATGAGGGGTTATTGGAGATCTGTGCAGGATGTGGTTTGTATGGACATCTAATTCACTCGTGTCCCAGTAGAGTCCATGATCGGGAAGTGACTCCCATGGACATCTAATTCTCTCTCCTATGTCGTCAGTAGTGGTAGGTAGAGCGACGGAAAATGCACCTGCCCAAGCGGGGGATGGGTTTATTGAGGTGAGACACCGGGGGAAGACGTCAGAACCCTCACGGTAAACCAACCCGTTGGCGGTTATGGGGGAAACGTGAATAAAGGAAACCACCACCGTGATTCTCGGAGAGAGAATAATCCCGCAAATATCGCAGTCTCGAATAGTTTTGGTAGGTTAGCTGTTGATTTGGCAACCCCGGTAGAAAAGGAAAGAAGAATCATTCATGGAGCGAATAAGGAGAATGTTGATTATTCAAATCAGATTCAGGAAGGAAAGAGTGGTACTCAAGCGAGAAAAGTGGTTTTTGGGGCCACTCTGGACAATGGAGCTATTGGGCCTCATCAGGGAAGTTTAGGACAGAGGAAGCCCAACGTAAGGGGCAGATGAAGCACACGTTGCGGCCCAAAATGACTAAGGTTAATCGGCCTGTTAAGGGATTAATTTTTGGTCCAACAAAAGGTGAAACAGAGTTTACGGTGAATGGCAAGCGACCCCAAGTTGAAAAGGAGGCTCTAGAGAGTCCTGGTGGTGGTTTTGCTCGGATTCAGTCCAGTAGTACGGAGTTGATCCGGGAGAATGAATTGGGGGAGGATTCTGAGCAGTCAGGGAGTAGCGGTGATCATGCGATGGTGGACCTTGGCTGTAAAGCGATGGTTCGACGACGGATGGTGGGTTGCAATAACAAGTTGCCCCAGTGGTTCTTACTTTGTTGGAGGTAATCATCATGAATTGTATATTCTGGAATTGCCGGGGGCAAATATACCCAACTTTCGAGGGTTGATTCGTTATCTGTTGAAGAAGTTCAGTACGGATATTCTTGCTTTATTTGAAACTCACGCAGGAGGTGAGGGAGCAAGTCGTATTTGTCAGGTCTAGGGTTTGATCACTTGTTTCGGGTGGATGTTGAAGGCCAAAGTGGAGGGGGGGGGGGGGGGTTGTGGCTCTTACGGAGGTCGAATGTGGGTAATGTTGTGATTATGGAGGCGTAGGATCAGTACATTTATGTTAAGTGGGAAAATGGTTTGGATGTTTTGAACGTTATTGTAGTTTATGCGACCCCTTCAGTTAATCGGAGGAGTGGATTATGGGATAAGCTTCATCAGGTTATACAAGGTATTGATGGACCATTGGTGGTGGGTGGAGACTTCAATACTATTGTTCGTATTGATGAGAGAACTCGAGGGAATGGGAGATTATCCGCAGATTCATTAGCATTCGAAGAATGGATTAATGAAGAATCCTTAATTGACATGGGTTAGAGCAGTAACAATTTTACTTGGCAGAGAGGTCGGGAACATAGGTTTTTTGTTGCCAAAAGGTTAGATCGTGTACTATGTTGTGCTCAAGCTCGGTTGAAGTGGCTAGAGGCGTCGGTCACTCATCTCCCCTTTTTGGCATCTGATCATACGCCCCTGCGTCTTCAAGTGAGCTTGAAGTATGTCGGGATCCCCGTCGACGTCCTTTCAGATTTGAGGCTGCTTGGTTGGTGCATACTGGTTTTAAGGAGCTTTTAGTGTCGTCTTGGAGAAGTGACATGACAACTCCGGTGGCATTGAATTCCCTGCGGGTTGCTTTGAAAAAGTGGAATAAAGAAGTTTTTGGGGATGTGAATAGACGAAAGGAAGAGTTGTTGGGTGAGGTTCAGCGAGTGCAGGATGAGTTAGATCAGCACCAATTTGATGGGTTGCTACAAAGAGAGGATGCTCTTATTAAAGAACTGGATCAGATACTAGAGCATGAGAAGACTCTCTAATTGAGTATTTATAATATAATAGTAGTGCAGGAGACAGTGCACTCTATGAAGCGAAAGAAAGGGAGAAAGGGGTGAATGTTACTTAAGTTGTATTTGGAGAAAACTTATGACCATATTCGATGAGATTTCCTGGAGGATATACTTTTAGCTGCTGGTTTGTCAGATGTGTGGATTCGCTGGGTTCTTATGTTTGAGTTTTCAAGTTGAAATTCAATATATAGATTTTGGAGTTTACCGTATCATCCTGATTTTATGTTTAATCTATAGATATAAATTTATACAATTTTATAAGTTCATGTAGAAAAAGTAAACTATTTTCTCTTTAATTTTTGTTTGTAAAAAACTCATTATTTTTTCGGTTCCATGTTCTAACGGAATACATAACTTCCAAAACAAAATACCCACTCCTAGTATGAATACAAGTTTCTTTGAATATCTAACTTATATCTGGTGGTATCAGTTCAACCTCAAGTTATACGTTTAATCATATGGAACCAAGGATTAAACAAACGATTAAAATTTGAAAGTCTTATCTACATCCTCATAACCAATCATAAAAATTGATAGTATATCTTTAATTTGGTATATTATATTTACCACACTAACTATTTCGAAACGCAAAATGATATATCATTCTTTTTCCAACCAAAAATGCCAGAACGGTGTTCATGACCATACATATTTTATAATCTAACACAACAAAGCTAAAAAATTATATTTTATGTATGTTCATGACCATACAAAAAAATACAAAAACTATGTTTTTCAACAAAACTAACATCGAAATTCAAGTTGTGCGTTTAGCACAAACAAACAACAACAACAACCAAAATTGAATGGTAAAAATGGAATAGATGTATACCGAAAGGCTACAACTGAATTTTGACATCAATCAAAAAGAAAAGTGTGATTAAAACAAAAGGCATAGAACAGAATAAAGAAATACACATTGCATTCTAACTAAATACACCAATCATTCGATAGAGTTCCAAGCGCAAAGACTAAGAGACCAAAAGATAGGCACTAGTGTTGTAAAAAGATCAAGGCAGAGAGTACAACAAGTGGTAAAAACTAACATAATAATCATACAAGTGTATGATGCAAATTTTGAGAATGTCAGTTAACATGTTTGTACCGATCACCAAGGATTGAGAACATAACACGAAACAAATCCATTCATGATTTAACAAAAATACTGTCATAATCTGCACGAGTCTCAACTATGTTCATCTATTTCGTAAAACAAGAGAATTTATGACATTTTCAGTTAGTGTATAGATATAGTAAACACTCAAGCCAAGGGGTATAAATTATAGAATCTAACACAATATTCATTAGAGTATAATGCGGAATTCCATAATCTGGTTTCACATGCTTACAACAATCACCAAGGGTTTAGAGCATAACGCAAAACAAAGACATTCGAGATTAATATTATTACCATAGTTCAGTTAGTGTATAGATATAATAAATGCAGAATTCCAGTTTCACATGCTTAGAACAACTACCAAGGGTTTAGAGCATAATGCAAAACAAAGACATTCGAGATTCAATAATATTATTACCATAATGTGCAGTACTATCACAGACATTTAAAAATAAGTAACTACAGTAGATCCCAAGATGCATCTATTTCATTAAATGAAAAAAGTTATTTATACATACAAACACCAAAACAGAGATATTAAGTATTTTCAACACAGAAGATAATGTTTCCAAAGCCAAAGTAAAATCAACCTTTACTCAGTGGATGATGCAAAATCCTAGGATGTCATTCACATGTTTAAAACAATCACCAAAGTTTTAGAGCACAAGGAAAGAAAATACTTTCAAGGTTCAAGGAACACAAACACAATCTACATAAGTTAATCTAGGAGAGACTCTACATCCACTATATAGAATAAGAGAGCTTATGATACACAAGCACTGAAACATAGAGAATAGTAAATCAAAATACACAATGTGTTCATCTAGAAACGCTAGCAATTTTTATGATTTTCAAACTGAAAATAATAACTAGTCTCTCGAATTGGAATCTGTTCCCAACTGCGTCATCATTAAGGGTTGGTTGATAAAAGCACCATAAACTACCACTTTGGAGTTCAGGATGATGTATGTGTCTTTCACTTGTGATTTTCATATACTAATTACAAACAAGTTTGGAAAGCACTTAAACAAAAATAAAAAGGTTTGAAAGCATATATACCTATCAAAAGTCTTGACAATCTGAACACCGTAACTTGAGAAGCACATACCTGAAAGGAAAAGAAAAAAGAATTTGTTAGTCTTCATTTTATGTGAATGTATATACTTACCTCGTTGGGCTAAACTTCTTTAAGCTGTACGTTGGTCCAATTTCTGGTCATTTTTACCATCAAACAAGTCACAATCTTGTCTTAAGATTTCTTTAGTCCGCTCAATCCAACATATCGCAACTCATTTCCTTACATGCATGCCCTACCCTTCCAATGTCTTTTGACTCCTTTGTCTTATGGTTTTTCCAAGCCAATGGTACCAATCAGAGCTCTTTGGTTCTTTTATGTCTTTGTCTTAGGAATCATTAAGCCGCAAGGTCAGTAATTCATGTCTTATGGTTTTTATCAGCCGAGGGTACCAAACTTTGAGAACTCTTTGGTTCTATGTCTTTTGTCTTAAGACTTATTTAGCCTACAAAACGCAACCTCTTTTCCAATTCCCAACATGCATGCACTACCAAGCCAACAGTTCACGATTTTGCTCGGGACAATGTCCCCAAAATAGAATCTGGCAGAACACTATTAGATTAATGTCTGTCAATGATCTGTTTTGGGTTTAAAAAGAAAACAAAAACAAACATCAAAACTTAAAAGCCCCAAAACTAAGAATCCGCATACCAAGTAACCAAAACCAAAAACGGATCTGAGTTTATTTAAGTAAAAAACCAAAGGAGTAACCAAGAACACAAAAACAAAAACCAAGAATCCGCAGACCAAGTAACCAAGAACAAAAAAAACAAAACAAAAATTCTTGATTCTAAAATCAGAGTGATACAAAAGTCAATTGCTTAAATAAAATAAAAACAATAAATCCGAACAGAAGTGGACTGATCAATTGTACCCCATTTGATTTCAGTCGTCAAAATCTTGAAAACACAAAAAAAATAACAAAAAGGAAGGAATTTACCTTGTTCATGTGCACACAAAAAAACAAGTAAGAAAAGGAGCAGGAACAACTGGTACCTTAGTGCTCATCTCTCATCTTGACTCCTCCACTTGCGGTCTCAAAACCTGCAAGAACATGATAAATAAATCAAAAATGAAAAAAGAGACAAATCCTAGTGACTGAAAAATGCTTTTCCTTCAAACAGAGAGCTAAGCTTGTTAGCCCCATTACGTGCTTTACAAATCATTGTATCATGATTCAAAGAACCTGATTTAGTGTCATCTCTATATTCAGAATTATGATCATACACAATGGACAAGTTCATCTCTATAAAATATTAACTATCTTGGTGATGATGATACAACGCAAGCAAAGCCATATAATAATCCCTGCTAAAGAATAGAATTCTCACTAAGTGAAAAAACAGTTCAATAAGCTCCGTAGTAGTACAGAATCAAATCAATTGGCACAAAAAAAAAAATGACACATTAATAAATATTGTGAAGATAATAGCCCCAGCCCCAAGATCAGGCAAATAAGAACGTTTAGCTACTTTATTTGTATCCTGGGATCTCTTTCGGAGTCATATAATGAAGTTTTAAATAGGAAAATGTAGGAGAACAATGACAATTAACTAATACACATTCTAAACCAAGCAAAGCTTAAGAGACTAGTCATAACCAATGGTGATATTACCTGCTCAAAATATGGAACTGCCTCTGTCGCTGATTTATTGTTGAATGAAATGATGGCATTAACCTTTCAGAAGAGATATAACATATTTGTCACACTTGCTTAGAATTAAGACAAATAAAAAGGTAACCTAACCTTTGGTATCTTGGTGATCTAATCTTTGCTGATTTTACTGATATTGAAAATTTTAGCTCACAAGTAACCTAACCTTTGGTATCTTCTCAGCAAAATAACTTCCGGTCAAAACTTGTAACAGTGCACCATTACTGTATAAAAAGTTCACAGTAGTAAGCATTCAGGACATAGAAAATTCATAGGGTTGAGCAAAAAAAAAAAAAAAATCACATATAGAATAAGCGAACACATTGAATTGAGGAGAGAAGAGAAAAAGTTTTTTCCCACCTGTGACCAACTGAGAAAAGAGGAAGGTCAGCTAGATCTTGAGGCTTCAAATTTGAAGTTGGAATTCCAGATGAGACAATCGTGTCCAAGCAGGAATTGAACCTCTCATAAACCTGCTTAGCAGCTTGTTCATGATCAAATGTAACATTGTACGGCACTGATACTATTAAATACCCTTCCTTTGCCAGTAGCTACTTGAGGTAACTACAAATCATACAGACACAAATGAACATTTTTTGAGTTTTAGAACCAATCATTTACACATGTATGAAACCAACACAAGCAATTTTCCAAATACTTGGAAAGAAATAAGCTGATCCAGTCACAAGAGAGATGAGACCATGACTAAATACCCCCACTACCAAATTCCCAGACTAGCCGATGTGGACTATACTAATTAGATAACAAAATGTTTGCCGATGATAGATGTATGACCAAATCGCATGAGCTCATCGTCACCATATCAATGTGATATGCAAAAACACAGTCCTGTGTTCAAAGTTAAAAATCAAATTAAGCCACCTATACGTTGAGGAATGTCAAAGATTAACAAAAAGAAGTTACTTCGATCTCATATGCACTTCATGACCAAAACTCAGCAAATCCATGGAATTATAGAAAGCCATAATCTACAATTACAAAAGCTTTATTCATCATCATCCTAAGCGAGGATCAGAGGAAGAAATCTAACCATGAGGAGGAAGAAGAAACCAAGCCGCCGATTAAATAGTTTCGTGCCGAATCAAACCAAACAGAACAAACAAACCCTAGATCTGTACAACATAAGAACAATTAGTCAATTTGAAAACCCTAAAAATAAAAATAAAAAACACGAAGAGAGGATCAGAGGAATGAACCTTAATTACCAAATAATCACGACGGAGAAGAATCCCAGCCGAATAAACTAGTCGTGTGCCTGAATTAACCGAACAGATATGTACAACACAAGAACGATTAGAAAATTCAGAAACCCTAAAAAAACACACACGCAGAGGATCGGAGGAAGAACCTTACCAAATCACCATGAGGAAAAAGAAGCCCAGTCGATTGTAATGGTTTCATCCCTGAATCATATAAAAATCAAATCCCAAAATCAATATAAGAACGATTACACAAAAAATTTATACAAATCCTGAAAACAAATTAGCGATACAGATTGAAATACATACTAATCATAAGATTACTCAACGTGAATCTCCTCAGCAGTCGTCGAATCGAAGCATTCTTCATGCGAAAACCACGAAGCGAGAAAAAAAATTGGGAGAAAAAGAAAAATAAAAGCATTTCTTTAACCCTGATATCGATATGTATGTATGTATGTATGTATATCGCCGACATAACGCGTTTCTTTAACGGTTATTTTTGTACATGGATCGACCGTTGATTCATCATATATTTTAATCTAACGATTCTGCATTTTTCGCGATCAAAAATGATATAGTATTTCTTTTCAATAGTTGGCAATATAAACAAACAACAAACACAAAAGCAAAAGCATTTTATCTTAAATGGGTTCATGGTTATCTCGATAGGTTAGATGGATAATAATTATATAAAGAAGGCCCAAGAAGATCCATTAGTTTTAAAATCATAATTTAAACATCTTTCTTTCCTATTTAAAACCTGTATGTAAAGATAATTATGCCTGAAATCATTTTAAATCAATTGTCTTTCATATGTGCCTATTTTAGAGACTTTTCGCATAAAAGGTACATAGACATTACTAATTAGTACTAAACTTAGATTATTAAACAATAACTTTTGAAGTTGAAACTAAATTACGGCTTTATGAAAATAAT
Organism: Camelina sativa; assembly: GCF_030686135.1. Taxonomy (NCBI): domain Eukaryota; kingdom Viridiplantae; phylum Streptophyta; class Magnoliopsida; order Brassicales; family Brassicaceae; genus Camelina; species Camelina sativa. Next base: position 16,507,609 of record NC_141893.1, read on the forward strand.
TTTAAAAAACAAAATAGGGCCTCAGTTGTATTTCGCTTTAGGCCTCATTTTAGTCTCTATGTTTCTTATATATATGTAACTAGTTTATAAAGAAAAATAATTTTTTGAAGTAGTTGCAGAAAAAAAAAAATCATTGCACTTTACAACTTTCATATTGACTACGCAAATGTGTGATCATAATTAAATATAATTCATTGTCTCTGTTTCGAAATTAAGTGACAAAAAAAATCGTGCAGCAAAAAAAAAGTTGAGGTTTACGTCGGTGGCTTCTCAACCTTCAATGAGCTTCAGATCTTCTAAATCTCCAAGAGAATATCAATATTAGTCTTCTTGGTGCAAGTTATACATTGGTGCTGAGGTATTTTACGAAAAATTCTTAGATTCATCCTCAACCAATCAAATTACAGCAATATATCATGCCATATCATATTTTAAAAATAAATAAAAATTAAAATAAAAGATAAAACATTGTATTATTTCAAAGAGATTAATTAATCTAAAAACAACGTAGTTTTGCTAACGTGTGGAAATATCATGTAACTTAAAAGTTTGACTAGGGAGTTTCCCGCACACTTGTGCGGGGCAAAACTTTTTTAAAACAATTATTGTCTAAACTTTTTTATGATCAAATATAACACTAATTCAATTCTTTTATACGCGTGTATGGGCAGATATATTTTTAAATAATAGCTCAACTAATTTAACAAACCAAAAAGTAAATTAATTATAAGACTAAAAAGAATTCCAACAAAAATGTAAATAGAAAATAATTAACCAAAAGAGCAGCTGTAATTTAATCTTCAATAATAAGGAACGGAAATAATTTTTCTAATATAAACATAAAGTAATATAGTTAGGGGAGTTACCCGCGAGCATTCGTGACCAAATGTAATTAACAAAAATAATTTAAAATATTTGTAGGTTAGCATCGGATAACTTACCATTCGTGGACATTATATTAGGGTATGACTTCAATAAAAATAGGTTAAAATTCATACTAAAATCAGTTAAAAATATTAATATTTTAAAATTATAACTACAATTAGAAATTCAATTCATGAAAACAGTAAAGCATATCAATAGCATCTCACCATAGATAAACAATCAAAATCACATAATAGTAAATCCGATTCATTAGAATCCAATGTTGTGACTGAGCGCCTCTATATTGATAACAATTTTATAAATAGAAATTTTCTCGAAACAAATATTTATAGTAGATTATAGTATTTATTTTTCATTTTTCTAAAATGGTAAATGGGATATGAATATTTGATTTCTAATTTTTTTTTCTAATTTTTGTTTAAAAAAATAGAATTTGTGTTTATTTTCAATAGTTTTTTTCTAATTTGTTTTCTTTGATCCTCCTCCTAATTATAATTGTCAGGATCTTCTATCTTATTTAGAGTCTTTGCTCATCTTTTTAGTGATGGAGTATCTAGCCGAAAAACATAGTTTTTTACAGGATATTTGTAGCAACCTTATGAGATTTTTTTGGGATTATAGAAGATTGTACCATATCTTCAACTTAAATAGATATTTGTAGTATATCATCTTTAGTTTTTTAGTTCCTTCCATTGAAGTCAAACTTTTATAATTATCTATAGAAACTTAATATTTTCAAAAATAGAAATTTTTCTCGAAACAAATATTTACAATATTTCGGTTTCTTGAGTTAATATGAAATTTGGCAACCAAAGGCATCGATAGTTCTACTATTTTCTGATTTGCTTTCTTCCCAACTGGAAATGTAGATTGTATACATTCAATAAGCCTCCACACATTTGTTAATAGAGACATTTAAAAATTCCCTTGGGATGTAATCATCACTTTCCACTTTGGAAATGTAGAAAAGTATATAAAGCTTGATCGGCTGATAGTTCCATATTTTAGTTTGGTTACGTATTTTACTTATTACTGATTTATTTGAAATATTTTCAAAACATGGGTATGAAGATGATATGCTATACGGTCAACTTAATTATAAGTCAACCGAGTAAATAATTTTTGATCGGAAAAGAAAAACGTCAAGTCTGGTTTAGTGGGTAACTATATTTCCGGAGTATAGCAAGTGTATTTGGTAAAAAGGTAGCTTCGATTGTGTTATCCTTCACAGTTTAATAACAATTGTGTAAGAAGTCGTATATATAAGAACTGTTAAAAATTGAAATTTAAGTAAAAATGATGTTCAATTAACGATGCTAATCTCTATATCCACAAGAAGCAGTACTTTTTTTTGTGAAGAACTCGTTGATACTCCAAGAATGTAAGACCTTGGCATGTATACGCCAATTAGTTCTTCCGGGAAGAAGATCAGCAATTTTACCGAATCTCATGATTTTCTCAAATTAGGGTTTTTCCTGTTTCTTCTCTGTTATCGAAAACGAAAAGGGGATTCCAGATTAGTAAGAATACAAACAGTCACGATTAAACATTGCGTCTTAATCGTTTTAGTGTCTCAACTTTTGTAAGACTATTAAATATTTTTAATATTTTATTATTATATTTATAATTACAGATTAAAGGTAAAGTTTGTAGTTAATAGATATGATGTAAAATTATATATACACTTTATGATACAGCTAACAATTATATGTTTTCAAACAACATTGTTGAAACCAAATAAAATATAATTATGTGTAAATTTTAAATAATATTTTAGACCATCTACAATGTATTTATCTATTATTTTATAATATAGAATAAGTCTAAATTAAAAACTGGTATTCTCTAATGTGAAAGTCTATATCTGACTATAAAATAGAGATAGTGTTAAAGATACTGAAAATCACTTTATTTAAGAGAATAAATATAATTGAAGTCTAAATATCCAAAACAATTATCCAACTATAAACCATAATTATACAGTCTCAAATACTTCTTTGAAAACAACATTAAGTGTTTTATTCTGGTATTTCCCATCTTTATCTGTAATTAACACTTTTAAGTCTTTTTTGGTTGTGACTCGAGAGAATGCAACATAAAGCTGTCCATGTGTGAAAACCAATTTCGGTAGAAACAATCCAACATGTTCTAGCGTCTGACCTTGACTTTTGTTTATAATAATTGCAAACGCCACGGTAACAGGAAACTGTCATCGCCTCATACGAAAGGGAAACTTTGCATCAAGTGGACTAACATCCATCCTAGGGATAAGTACTCTATCACCAACCTTTTTTCCTATCACGATTCTTGCTTCGATTACATGATTGGCCATCTGAGTAATAATTAACCTCGTATCGTTACACAAACCTCCCTTAGGATCTATATTCCTTAGAAACATGACAGGTGCTCCTATTTTCAACGTTAAAACATGGCTTGGCAATCTAGAAACTTGTATATTGTTTAGGAATTCATGAATGTAGATCATATTATCATGAGCACTTGTATCTGACGTTTCAATACTATCAGAGCTAAGATATCGTCTCTCCTCACCTGTAAATCATATACATAAAAATAAGGTTTTAGTCTCTTCCTATTAGTTGATTTTCATTTAATGTTTTTCTATTTTTTTTTCTATTTTTTTTGCTTTCTAATTGTATAATTGCTTTAAACAATATTTAATACCCAATTAATACAATACATTAAACTCACACATTAAAATAAAATTATAACTGAAAATAAAATAAATTATGCATTAATCATATTCCACCACTCAATTTTATACAAACAATAAATTATTATTGTAACTCCATAATTGCAAATGTAACTGCAATCAATTCTTATCATATAAATAAACATTCTGTTAGTTTCTCATTTTCACATTCTCTCATTCTCTTCCACTTCTCTCATTCTCTTCCACAATACCTCAAATCATTTTTTATTTTTTCGTTTTTGATTTAATTTCATATTTTTGTTGTATAGGTTACAAAAAACAAATGAAATATCATTGTAAATTTTTAATGATAATTTTTTTATTTTAGAAACTACATGATATATATTTTACATTTTCTTATTTTTAAAGATTCATCTCTATTATCTAATTTGGGTTATCATCTTATAAGTAATCATTCTCTCCCCCTCTTCCATTAATATCAAATGTTATATCTCATATGTGTTGTAAGAGTTTCATTCTATATTTTAATTTAGAAAGTATTATATGTATTTAATATTGTTTTCAATTTTAATTTTATTTATATAAAAAGAAAAAATTTCTTTTATATTTCTTACCTTTCTAATCTATTCATAATTGTTTAATTGCTTTAAACAATATTTAAGACCCAATTAATACAATACATTTAACTCACACATTAAAATAAAATTATAATTGAAAATAAAATAAATTATGCATTAAACATATTCTACCACTCAATTTTATTCAAACACAATAATTCTAAGTGCAATTTCCATCAATTCTTATCATATAAATAAGCATTCTCTCATCCTCTCATATTGCCATTCTTTTAGTTTCTCATTTCACATTCTCTCATTATCTTCCACTTCTCTCATTCTCTTCCACAATACCTCATATTATTTTTTGTTTTTTTTTGGTTTGTTTTTGATTTCTTATTTTTGTTGTATGGGTTACAAAAAAACAAATGAAATATCATTGTAAATTTTTAATGCTAAAGTTTAATTTTAGAGACTACATGATATATATTTTACATTTTTCTCAATTTAAGATTCATCTCCATTATCTAATTTGGATTATCATCTTATAAGTAATCATTCTCTCCTCCTCTCCCACCAATATCAAATGTTGTTATATCTCATATGTGTTGTAAGAGTTTCATTCTATATTGTAATTTAGAAAGTATTATATATATTTAACATTGTTTTCAATTTTTATTTTATTTATATAAAAATAAAATATTTCTTTATATTTCTTGTCTTTCTAATCTATTCATATTTATTTCTTAAATTTCCATAGTTAAATTTAAATTCACATATGTTTGTTTTAACAGAAAAATCAAGTTTATTTGAGAATTAGATGTTCCTATTTCTTTTAAACGATCAATGTATAATATTTTATACTTTTGAATCAAATTATGGATCCACCAACACTCACTTTTAAATTAAATGGGTTTTAGTTTTAGAAGCTGGAAAAGTATAAAAGTTTGTTTGTAACTCCCATAATAATATCATAATCATAGTAGTGTTCTCAATGAATTTAGTATAATATAATAAAACATGTTAAAAATGTATTAGTATGCATTTAATTGCACTTTTTTAACTCTCAAATAGTTATTTTTGATACATCGATTTCTATATTATCTATTATAAGAAAGAAATATATCTCACTATAACCCTCATAGCCTCATATTTCAAATCTCACATAATTTTATAAATTATACAATATCATTATTTTCCCTTGATTTAACCAATGATATCTTAACTTAATAAAAGTTTCAATTTATTTGAATAGGATATACATGTAATATTTGATATATAGTTTAATTATCTTTTTCTATATGAAACATTATCATTTCATATAAATCAAAGTCGAGACACAATTAAAGACTTTAAGATAATAACCTAATAAAGTAGTTGCTGTTTTTTTTTGTTTTTTTATGGAAAATGTATTAGTCTAATAATCTATGGTTAGGCTCACTTAATTATATATGTATGAGACATTGCGAACTTACTATTTATTATTTTGATTTTTTTCTTAATTGAAACATTTTAAATCTCTTTAAACTATCACCATAAATAAATAAAAAATATTCATAACTTACACCAAAAAAAAAATTTATGAAAATATATATCACAATGATTTTGAAATATGACTACAACTACAAAAATATATGGCATGTAAGATACAATATGACTTAATTGCACTAAATATATTATCATCAAAAGAAAATTTGATTTCTTTGTTTTATTTAATTTCATATTACGTAGTCTTTAAATTTTGATGTACACCAAAAAAACAAAATATTAATAATATATTAATTTATATTATTTTTTCAAAATAGAAATAGCGATAACGTAAGAACTCACGCGTAGAGTGAGCTAATACCTAGTAAAAAAATAAAGATGGAATTTTAGATATATATTTAATATTAGTATTGTTTTTTAATTATTACTTCAATATCCATATTTCATATCCTATTTAATTTGCATATCTGGTAGCTTGCTAAGCATAAATTGATTTATCTTATCAACATCATCATTTCTTGGACTTAGAATAGCTCTTTCCCTAAAGAACGTTGGATCAGTTCTGCTTGCAAAATTTTCACCGTAGATTTCTTTTATTATTGCTTGAATAGGATTTCCACTTGTATTAATTAATAAATCATCCAGAATTTCTATCTCCACATCTCCACTATTTGTTTAGTTGATTTTGCCATCCCCGATATCAAGAAGCCACTTTGTAAAAGTGGCGAGAGCACTCGCATCCATACTATTACGTGCCTTGCGAAGTCTCAAATTTTCAGTAAGTTTAAGAACCTTACAACTATTCCAAAGAACAAATGAGGTGATAGATGCTAAAATTGTCGCTACTCTTCCTCCTTCTGTAATAAAAGGTAGAATCTGTCTAAAATCACCTCCTAACACAACAACTTTACCTCCAAAAATCTGGTCACACCTCATGATATCTCGCAAACTCCTATCCAAAGTTTCGTAACAAAGTTTGTTCATCATTGGAGCCTCGTCCCATATTATGAGCTTTGCTTCTCTAATTAAGTCAGCAAGATCAGATTCGACATCGATTTTACACACATAATATTCATTAAAATTAATTGGAATACCAAATCTTGAATGAGTTGTTCTACTACCTTCCAAAAGCAAAGCAGCTATACCAGTTGAAGCAACATTCGGAATAATATTACCTTTAGACCTTAAATCAGCACCAAGAATAATCCACAAGAAAGTTTTTCCAGTACCACCAAATCCATAAACAGTAAATATACCACATTTGTCGTGATTCACAGAGTGAATGATTTCTTCATAAACACGTCTTTGCTCCTCAGTTAGCACATGTAACAACTCATTGTACAATTCCTGTTGTTTATGAGGTTTATATATTCTCTCATATGTGATAAGCCTATTTACACATGTGTTCATCATACTATTATCTGGTTTAGGCATTTTCTCAAAGGTCGTAAGAGACGTCCCACTCGATCGCAACATTAGTTCTATTTCAGTTAAACATATATTTTCTATCTGAGCCCGCGTCAACATTAGACCTACAACAGTAAAGTTAAACACTTATTTATAATTTTGTTTTGCGAAAAAAATAAATTACATTCAATTAACAAAATAACAATTTGACTTGTGTGGGCAAAAACTTTTTTAAAAACAATTATTGTCTAAACTCTTTTGTGGTCAAATATATCACTAATTCAATTCTTTTATAAATTTGTGTGGGAAAATATATTTTTAAATAATAGTTCAACTAATTTAACAAACCAAAAAGTAAATTAATTATAAGGCTAAAAGGATTCCAACAAAAATGTAAACGGAAAAGAATTAACTAAAAGAGAAGCTATAATTTAATCTTCAACAATAGTATTTATTTTCCATTTTTTAATAATTTAAAATGGAATACGATTATTTTCTTTCTGAGATTTTCTAATTTTCGTTTAAAAAATAGTAATTCATTTTTTAAAACATTTTATTTTTAAAAGTGAAAGAAAAATAATTTGTTAAATTTACTCGTTTATATTTTCAATATATATACATTTTAATTGTCAAGACCTTTTGTCTTATTTAGAATCTTTGTTCCTCATTTTGGTGATAGAGTATCCAGCCGGAATAACGTGGTGTTTCCGGAGATTTACAGCAACCTTATGAGATTTTGTCGAGATCACAAAAGATTGTGTCATATCTTCAAATTAAATTGATATTTGTAATATATCCTCTTGGGATTTTCAGTTCCTTCTATCCAAATCAAACCGTCATAATTATCTATAGAAATTTACAAAAGATTTTAGTATTTATTTTCCATTAAAAAAAAATTAAATGGGATATGAATATTTGATTTCCGTTTTTTTTTTTTCTAATTTTCGTTTTTAAAAGAAAAATAATTTCAAAAGTGAAACAAAAGGTCTGTAGAAATTTAATAATTTTAAAAACAAATATATTCCCAAAGAAATATTTACAATATATTCTAGTATTTATTTTCTATTACTTTTAAATTTTTAATGAGATATAAATTTTAGATTTCTGATTTTTTTATTAAACAAAATGAGAAATTTACAATATATTATATATTATTTATCCATCTAAAGTAAAAAATAATTGTAAATTGTTATAAAAAACTCTTCCTAATCTTCCTTAATCTTTTTCTTTTTTGAAAAACTTCTGAAATATAAAGTCCCAAATCCAATTAATATTCTTTCTTTATAATATTTCTTCTTATTCTTTCTGTTGCTTTCCTTTATAATCGACTTATGCCTCTGATTAGTATTGTGTCTAATTTGTATTAATTTGTCGTTCATGTTTATTTTGTGAATCGGTTATAACATTAGATAATATGCTACTGCAACTGTGAATAAGACATAATATATACATCAATTAATGATTAATTTATCCTCGTATGGATACCTCTTCATTATAATGCTTTATTGATTATTGTTTCACAAGTACTGAAGCAACTAAGCCAACATATCCATGCTTCGGTTGATTTAATTCAATTTCTTTGGTCACTATTGCTTAAATATATGCTGATCTGATTTCATTATAATATTTTAATTTTTCCTAAGTACATGAACGTGTATTTCATTACATAATGTTTGATTTCTGATCGACACATGTTTATATACTTATTTATTAGTTTGCCGAGGTAAGACTCATGCTTATAGCTGGTATAATATCTCGTTGGTTTACGTATGTATACAGTTATATTATATATGAGTGTGAATTATAAGAATACATAAACGGTGATTCAAGCTGTACCACTTATTGCTTATATAGTTTATTATTTCTTTGTTATTTACCGAGATAACTTATACTCGTTTATTTGACTAATTATTTGTATATATATATATATATATGCAGTTGAGGCTGGTTTTAGTCGGTGAATCTCTTTGAATGCCGTAGCCGACCTCTCAGCTGATGAGTCGAACTAAAGTTTTGCTGTTGCAACATGAGTAGAAGGACAAAGCAATATTCATTGCCAATAATACGTCTTCATCGAGATAAGTATTATTTTTTATATTTTATAGATTAGCATTTAAAGATCAACTCTTCCTAATCTTTCTAAGAAATATTAGTCACAAATATTTATGAAGAAGTATTAGTCATAAAAATATTTAATCTATTTGTAAATAGAAAGAAATGAAAGTTTTTAGAAAATTATCATAATTTTTTATGAATAGAATCCACCATAGTTTTTATGCAACTATAATCATTACAAAAAATATTAGTAACAATATTATTTTAAAAACTTAAGGATTCGGGTTAGCAAAAATTAATACCTGAATTTCATTATATTCAATTTTGTAGATCCACAATTATGATCAATGAACATCCATGAATTCAACTGAAACAAAAAAATTATGTAATATGTTACATATAATTAGAATTATTATTTAAATCTATTTGTAAATAGAAAAAAATCCAAGTTTTTAGAAAATTACCATAAATTTGTTATGAACAGAATCCACCATAATTTTTCTGCAACTATAATCATTACAAAAAAAAACATTAGCAACAATATTATTTTAAAAAATTAAGGATTCAGATTACCAAAATTAATACCTGAATTTCTTTATATTTTTAGTTTTCTAGATCTACAATTATGATCAATGATCATCCATGAATTCAACTGAAACAAAAAAATATGTATTAGGTTACATATAAAAGTTTATTTCAAAATACTAAACTACAAAAAAAAATATAGAAAACCATAAAAATTTGAGTCCGATGAATCATATAAAATTGTCAAAAGTTGTCTTTGCTCATTTTCTTGTAGAATAAAAAGTCATCGAATAAAAATATGATCATGTTTAACCAAGAGAATAAAATTGAATAACAATCACCACTAAAAAAAAATCAAATAAACACAATTATTAATAATACTTTACCGATTTGATTTTTTTGCTTAGTTCATCAACTTGTTCGTTCAATCTTGTTTTTGATATACAAAAAAACATCCATGGTCCATGGCAGGTACACCTAAAACACAATCAAACAGTACAAAATGAGTAAAACTTTTGATTTGATTCAACAACAAAAATTAAAAATTATGGCAGCATAAAAATTAATCATGCAAAGCACCAAAGCATATGGATAGTACATCAACATGAAAAAGAAAATCAAAATCATACAATAGTAAAGTTGATTCATTAGAACCAAAATAATACAAAAAAAATTATACTCTCAAAACTATATGTTTAGCTTAACGAATCCGACTTCTACTATTTTGGCTGAGCCTCTATATATATATATATAGCTTAGAAAGAAAATCGTCATAATTATCTTTACAATTTTAATATTTTTAAAAATAGAAATTTTCTTTAAACGAATATTCGTAATATATTCTAATATTAATCTTCCATTTTTTAAAGAGAGATATTGCATAAATATATTAGATTTCCAATATTGTAAAACAATTTTGTTTTGTTTTTAATTTTCGTTTTTTAATTTTTTTTAAAAAAATTAAACTTAAAAAGGGTAAAAATGTCCAGATTTGAATCTCATTAATGGTAAATTAGTAATCTTAAGTTTGAGGATGAATGTGGTGGGCTTCAGCAACCTAAATAGGTGAGAAAAGCTTGTCCGAAAAAATTTAAAGAGCAATTTTCATTAAGGGCAAAGGAGATCAATTTTTCTGAGATTGACTTTGAGCTCTTTCGTCTATTCCTTTAATATATTGATATTTTAGTGATACTGTAAATAGTGCTATACAATTTGACTTAAAAAAGAAAGGAAAAAAAAAACTGGTATAACTTTAAATCAAGAGAACATTTGGTCTAATAACAAAACCAAAGCCATTGCCAAACCGGTATCAAAACCAGGATTAACAACAAGATCAAAAACATCTGAACCAAACCGAATTCCTTTGGTTTCTGACCTCTTTCCTTTGATCTCCACCACTGTCTTGTTCAATGGGATGTGCCCAATTTTACATGATTTACATTTGTACGCTCCTTTGACGATGTAAGAATTCTTCGTATCGAACGATCTGAAAATACGTATGAATTTATTGCTCAGAATATTCATCTTTAAGTTCTTCCTTATGTACCAGATCGGGCACTTTGGTATTTTTGTTTCTATCTTTTGCTTCATATATTCCCCAACCATTTACTAGCACAATTTTCTGGAAAATACAAAGGCAATTTAAATAAGTGATCATGATGACTATAACATTTAAAACGACCCAAAATAGTGTTTATAGTCTGTAAAGTGGCATCGAGTATTGTCTATAAAGTTGCATTGAGTATTGTCAAGAGTAGATTTTGGTGACATTAAAAGTCAAACATATAATACTCGGAGATTCTAGCTAGACGTCGTTATATGCACAATTAGTTATATGCATAATATTAATTAAGTCATCAACAAGTGCAGTGATCATACCATTAGTTAAGCTATGAACAAGTGCGGCATCATCGATCTAGAAATATTCATCGCTGGTGCTATTGGATTAACTTATATACAGTATACGTTAAGAGGATATACTGACAGATTAGTCTGAATCTCTGATTATTTATTTTCATACTAGGGCAGTGTTTTACCAATCTTTAAGAAACATAAGAAATATTATGAAACGATCTCACCCGTTTTTTTTTAAATAATAAATAATAATAGTATAATAATAATAATAGATAACTACAACTAGTGGTCCCATACCCACTAGCCACATAACCACAATCACAAACAACAGCGGAATAACAAATACCAATATCCAATAATACTCAATAAAAGAATAACCAATATCAATCTATAACAACAATCCATAAATCCAAATATCATGAAATATGAAACCGGCAACCTAACAATGTTTCTAAAGATCCAACTCTAGCAACCTACCAACGTTCCAATGATTCCACACAAGCAACAGTGACTCCAATGTTCCAAACAATCAACAAACAAAACACACAAACCAGGAAAACGAACATAGTCTCACTGGAAGGGAGGTGTCGACCGACACCAGCCTAGTGTCGATCGACACTGGCATAGGAGTCGACCGACACTACCCCACAGTGTCGATTGATGCCAATTTTGCTGGTGTCGATCGACACTCCACCTGCAACTGCGATCCGCACGAAGCCGAGAGTCGAATCTCGCTTCCCAATCTCCTCCAAACCATCCAATACTCAAAACCCATGCCGGAAACAATATTAGGAACCTGTATAATCCAATCCCCAGCAAGAAAACACACAAAACAACAACAAACAAGCAAGAACAAGGAAATCAAGGGCTTAGATTAGCCATGGTCATGCACTCACCTCTTTGCAGGAAGTTTCTAACCAACAATGGACGAATCCACACTTCCAGCAAGCTTCCCACACGATCCTAGCCTTGAATCCTCACTCCCACAACAAGATCTCCCCCACAAAGCTTTGAAATCTCACAAACTCTCTCTAGAACCTCAAGAACAACTTTCTCTTTTGTTTTTTTCTCAAAGCGGCGAGACAACCACAAAAACACGACCCTAGGTCGTTTTCTCCCTTTTAAGACTCGGTTCAATGGTTTCCTTTAACCAAACCGGTCCAAAATCGACGATTAAAACAATTCGATCGAACCAGAAATACAATGGTGTCGACTGACACCCCCTTGGTGTCGATCGACACTCTCACCCAAAACGCACAAATTGGTTTGCGGGTGTTACAATTCTCCCCCACCACTTTGGATTCGTCCTCAAATCTCGAATAACACTCAGCCAAGGACTCTCGTGCTACCGTCTCCAAGGCCCGCACTCCTCCGACCGATCTACAGAAGGTCACCTCTAGGCGATAGACTCACGCTCCAGGCATTATTTCCTCTCGACTTTTGGACTCTCCTTTTTACTTACAGGCCTAAACCTCGAGTTTTTATTGGCTCCTCATCAGACCGAAGTCTGCATGCCATAATATTGGCTCCTCACCGGGCCTAACCCCGCATGCCATAATGTATATAAGGGAGCCCAATACTCGTCTCTCGGGTTGCCACCTTACAAAGCGCCCCCGGATCGTCATCCGAAGTCGATATACCAGCCATACTCCCAAGCCACAAAGTCTTAAAATATGACGGTACTAGGAGGACCTAAGTCCCCCAAGAGTCGCGAGCAAACAATTCTGAACACGTCTGAGTCCTATCCCTATCCATGTTTCCTTCCAGTGGCTCGCGTAAGACAACACGATCCCTACCAACCACATATCTCCTCACTGGAATACCTCATGACCACACAAGGATCATCTCTCTGCCCAAAAAGGGCCGCCACAAAGGCCAAACAAAATGTCCTAAATGGACGGCCACCAAGGCCAAACAAATGTCCAAACAGGACCGCCACCAAGGCCAAACAAATGTCCTAAACAGGACCGCCACAAAGGCCAAACAAATGTCTTAAAAAGGACCGCCGTAAAGGTCACTTCTTCCAAAGGACCGTCACAAAGACCATCTGTCCCGAAGGACCGCCTCAACAGGCAGTCTGGCTAAACAACCCGCCACAAAGGCCACACTCTGGCTAAACAGCCCGCCACAAAGGCCACACAATAGCTAAACAGCCCGCCACAAAGGCCACACAACGGCTAAACTGCATGCCACAAAGGCCACACAACGACTAAACAGCCCGCCACAAAGACCACACAAAAACTCAAAAGACCGCCACAGATGGCGCAACGACTCGAAAGTCCGCCACTAAGGCCACACAAGCCCTCACCAAGGCTCTCCACCACTAAAATGGACAAATTCTAACTCACTTAAAACTTTCCATTTCTAGCACTTTCCACTTCTGGAAACTTTCCACTTACAGAAACTTCCGAAACAGGAAACTTTCCTCAAACACACTGCCTCGCGGAAACTTTGTACCCCAAACACCACCTCAGCTTGTTTCTTAGTCGCACAACCAACCACCCCAAGCGACCAAGTAAACAAGAGAGATGGGTTGGAATACTCCATTCCCGCTCCAGCCACGGACTACAGATGGGACCAGGTTAGGCAAGCTCAAGTCGCGACTTGCTTCTCATACCACTTCTTAAACCTTGCCTTCATCCTCGCCTCAGGCTCCCAAGTCTGCTCCTCAACACCATCACAGTCCCAAAGGACTCTCATCAAAGGAATCTTCTTCTTCCGAAGTTCATTAATCCTCCTCCCGAGAACCCTCACTGGTCTCGCCTCCAAAGTCATGTTAGGCTGAATATCTTCAGGAATCTTAGCCAACAACTGATCATCCTCACGGAGACACTTCGGCAACATAGACACATGGAAAACCTTATGGAAAGCACGCATAACATCAGGTAACTCCAGTCTATATGCCACTGGTCCAATTTGCTCAATCACTCTGAACGGACCCATATACCTTGGACTCAACTTAGTCTCAGTCAATGACCTGTTCGGACCCCACAACATGGCCATCTTGAGGTACACTCTATCTCCAACCTGAAACTCAAGATCTCTCCTCCTCCTATCGGCATAAGTCCTCTGCCGATCCTGAGCTTCCTTCATGTTCAGCTTGAGAACCCGAATCTTCTCCGAAGTCTCCTAAACAAAATCTGCCCCGTACATGCTCCTCTCCCCCACCTGAGTCCAGCATAACGGTGTACGATACAACCTTCCATACAAAGCCTCATAAGGTGTCATCCCGATATTCGCCTGGTAACTGTTGTTGTAAGCAAACTCTACCAAGCTCAAATGATCTGCCCAATCGCCACCCCAATCCAACACACACATCCTCAGCAAATCCTCCAACGTCTAGATCGTCCTCTCTGACTGCCCATCTGTCTGGGGATGATAAGCTGTACTCATATGCACCTTAGTGCCCATCTCTGCCTGAAATGCCCTCCAGAATACCGAAGGGAACTTGCAATCCCTGTCAGACACAATGCTCGCTGGCACTCCATGCAACCTGACTATCTCCTTCACATACTTCTTAGCCAAGACTGCTGCTCCATCAATCTTCTTAATGGGCAGAAAATGTGCCGACTTAGTCAACCGGTCCACAATAACCCAAATAGCATCAAACGTCCTGGACACTGGCAAACCTACCACGAAGTCAATAGTAATCATATCCCACTTCCACTCTGGAATGGGAAGCCTCATCAGCAAACCACCTGGTACCTGATGCTCAGCATTCACTAGCTGACGCACATCACACCTCGCAACCCAACTAGCCACGTCCTTCTTCATCCCGACCCAGTGATAGTACCTCTTGAGATCACGGTACATCTTAGTCGTTCCTGGATGAATAGAGAACTTGCTCGCATGAGCCTCTCTTAGGATCTCCTGCCTCAACTCTTCATCCTTAGGCACACAAATCCGCCCATGCACCAAAATAGTACTATTAGCCGAAACCCGATACTCTGAATCGACATCCTTTGAGGCATTCACCAGCCCCAAAACCTTCTCCTGAGCCAACCGCACTCTGCTCAACAGATCAGCTCTATCAGCTGCAACTAAACCCAACAACTCCTGAGAAACCGCACACAAGCTCAACGCACTGATCTCCCCTACCAGAGACTCCATATCCTGCTCCTGAGCCGAAACCGCCTACTTCCGACTCAAAGCGTCAGCAACTAAGTTAGCCTTACCAGGATGATAGGCTATCTCCAAATCATAATCCACCACCAGCTCCATCCACCGCCTCTGCGTCAAATTCAACTCGGGCTGAGTGAATATATACTTCAGGCTCTTATGATCATTGGAGTCTCAAGAACAACTCTCTCTTTTGTTTTTTTCTCAAAGCGGCGAGACAACCACAAAAACACGACCCTAGGTCGTTTTCTCCCTTTTAAGACTCGGTTCAATGGTTTCCTTTAACCAAACCGGTCTAAAATCGACGATTAAAACAATTCGATCGAACCAGAAAAACAATGGTGTCGACCGACACCCCCTTGGGGTCGATCGACACCCTCACCCAAAAAGCACAAATTGGTTTGCGGGTGTTACAATTCTCCCCCACCACTTTAGATTTGTCTTCGAATCTCGAACAACACTCAGCCAAGGACTCCACAAAGTCCAAACAAAATGTCCTAAACTGGACCGCCACCAAGGCCAAACAAATCTCCTAAACAGGACCGCCACCAAGGCCAAACAAATGTCCTAAACAGGACCGCCACAAAGGCCAAATAAATGTCCTAAAAGGGACCGCCACCAAGGTCACTCGTCCTGAAGGACCGTCACAAAGACCATTTGTCCCGAAGGACCGCCTGCACTCTGGCTAAACAGCCCGCCACAAAGGCCACACTCTGGCTAAACAGCCCGCTACAAAGGCCACACAATGGCTAAACAGCCCGCCACAAAGGCCACACAACGGCTAAACAACCCGCCACAAAGGCCACACAACGGCTAAACATCCCGCCACAAAGGCCACACAAAAATTCAAAAGACCGCTACACACGGCGCAACGACTCGAAAGTCCGCCACTAAGGCCACACAAGCCCTCACCAAAGCTCTCCACCACTAAAATGGACAAATTCTAACTCACGTAAAACTTTCCATTTTTAGCACTTTCCACTTCTGGAAACTTTCCACTTCTAGAAACTTTCCACTTACAGAAACTTCCAAAACAGGAAACTTTCCTCAAACACACTGCCTCGCAGAAATTTTTTACCTCAAACACCACCTCAGCTTGTTACTTAGTCGCACAACCAACCACCCCAAGCGACCAAGTAAAGAAGAGAGATGGGATGGAATACTCCATTCCCGCTCCAGCCACGGACTACAGATGGGTCCAGGCTAGGCAAGCTCAAGTCGCGCCTTGCTTCTCATACCACTTCTTAAACCAAGCCTTCATCCTCGCCTCAGGCTCCCAAGTCGCGGCTTACTACATGTTATGATCGCAAAAAAGAGAAAAGATGTGGATTGTATTAAAATAACGAAATCAAAAATAAATTTCAACGACAAAATATAAAAACATAATATAAATCATGAAGGCAAGATATGATATTTTTTTCCTTAGTTCAATAAATTAGTTGTAAGTGCTTTCAGATAATCACAATTTATGAATCACAGGATACAACCGATCACGAACTATTACTTTATCACACAAATCTATGTTATACTTTCGAAATTATTTATAACTAAGAACTTACTTTGGACGAAGCAATAAAGAGAGAGAGAAAGGCCATTTTAGAGTGAGTTTTTGTGTGTTTAGAGCTTGAAAAATAATGAGAAGTTTCGGCTCCATATATAGTTGGAGGTAGAATCTCAAGAGAATATTCTTGGAGTACTCCGTAAGTTCCTTGGAGTATTTCCCAAGTTACTTAGAGTTCACGGTTTCACGCCAAGTTTTACCAAAAAATAAATGGGCCTAAATGCAGTCCAAAATATACTCGGCGATGTGATAATTCCCAAGAGTCCAAAAGTTCACGGCCCACGACGTGCGTGTGGGAACCTTCTCTCTTCCTTCTACAGACTTCTGAAACTAGAAGAATGTGAAACCATATATAAATGAGTGAAAACACTCTCTATTTCCGATGAAGGATATTTTCTCAAACACCCTAATTAGCTCACTTCACACCCTTATTTCTCTTTTTTTTTTTGACCTCCTTAAATCAACTCCGTTTTGAACATATGAGTATACCACTTGTAGTACTCGTTACCAGCTTTCCACTATCAACTCGAAAATTCCGTTCAGCCATTTGGCCGTAATTTGGCCGGCAAGTCACTGTCACAAAATCTGCAATTTTCAGAAACTTTATTTCTTAAATTCAGTTCGAACAGGAAAAACTCTAAGTACACGTTGCAGTGTTTCGTAGTACTTAATGATATTGTTTGAGTTTAAAAAAAAAAAAAAAAACCAATTTTCTTACGAAAAGTCAGTTCTCATTTATTTAGATTGTTATTATTATTTTCAAATATTAAAAAAAAAATTTAACGAAAAGTTAAGATAAATATACCCAACTATAAATTCTATATTAAGTTGTATAAAATTTCTCTATTGCTATAATCATTTCTAGAATTTTAGTTAGATTATAAAATAACAATGAATATTAGGTGTTCATATTCAATTATTTTAGATTTAACATAAAATGAAAAATTTGTTTCAACGAACTTGTTAGTTAGTGATAAAGATACAAATATAAAGAGAGGTCAAAAAGCATGATTATTTAAATAGACACACCTATTAGAATTAAAATTTGTGATGATAAAATATAGTGAAAAGACACAAATATATAATGAACAGATACAACCATTTGAATTAAAACAAACAAAAAAAACAATTTTTTTACGAAAAGGTACTACAAAAAATGCAAATGTTGTGTCTGCAATTGATTATACCTACAAACTCATATAAACTGCTTTTAAATAGGAAGCATCTTTATTACCATATTCGCAAGTCAAATTCAAAAGAATGGATGCTAGAGAATAATTTAAAGAGCTGTAAAAACCGATGAGATTGAAATTTTATATTATTTTGTGTCATGGCAAAAAAATGAAAACAGTTCAAACAAACAAATATATATCTAGATTTCAAAAGATATGAATATTCGAATAGACACAACTCTACAATGAACAGTTGTAACTTTACAAAAAAAACAATTACAATGAACAATCGCAACTTTTTGTAAAACACATAATTTCAATTTTCTACAT
Organism: Camelina sativa; assembly: GCF_030686135.1. Classification (NCBI taxonomy): domain Eukaryota; kingdom Viridiplantae; phylum Streptophyta; class Magnoliopsida; order Brassicales; family Brassicaceae; genus Camelina; species Camelina sativa. The sequence continues at coordinate 16,526,230 of NC_141893.1, forward strand.
ATTTTTTTGGAAAATTATCCAAAAGGTAAGATTGAAAAAACACAACCTTTGATGACATTTATTCTGATTGCTATTTGATACTAGGATTTTGTATGTCCTAGCAGGTTAAATTAACCTTATGCAGTTGTAATTCTTAAGGTGTCAATCCAGTTGGGAAACTTTACTAACAATTGAGATGCAATCAATCAATCACAAGTCAAGCCAGTTCAGAGAATAGTTTTATGTCTAAAAATCCTAGAGTGATCAAAATGCAAAACGGAAATGAGTTACAGAACTAGAAACGAAAATGTATGACAAGAAGCGAAAATGGATAAAAACAGAAACGAGTCTAAGCATGAACAAAAAAGCAAGAAACGAAACAGTCTCAGGAATGCAATAGAAATCAGAAAGAAAGAGATCCTAAGGATGGGAGTAATTGATGTCGGTGGAGTATCCTAGTCTATAGAGCGTTTAACATGCCACAAGCAAACCATCCCTAAACAATGAACATCACTACTTAGCTAATCCAGTCTCTTGACAGAAGCTACTCAAACTAAACCACTTCCAAACCTAGCTCTCGCTAGAGAAACATGATCAAGCATGGCATGAAAAACAAGTTCATTCTCGTCAACAAACATCCTAGACAACTAATCTCTTAGGCTAAGAACGTAAGTCTCTGGCACTAGTTGGTCAGACATTTCATCGAACACCTTTTGGGTGCGGAAATGTCTAAAACCTAGTTCCAATTGATCAGAGAGAAAGAAGTATTTCTAACTCTAGTCCAGAAGGGAATCATACAAATCAAAGCTTAAACACTCTACATCCAAAGATACTCCACCTAATCTATCCCATCCTCAAGAACTACTACACTACTCAGATCCAAAAATCATCATCAAGGATACAAACTCAGAAAATATTGAATCAAGCATTGTAAGATAGATAAAAATAAGATGAACAACTTGTAAAATAAATCAAATGCAAATACTCAATAAACTCAAAGATGTCGAAATACAAGTCTCAGAACATTTTTAGTGGCTAAGTCAACCTTTAGGAAAAGAAACAATACGAGAATAAAAGATGTCCCAAACCAAGACTTAACAAAATGTATTTATAGTAAAAACATGTAAAAAATCCCTAAAACTTAAAACGACAAGGTGAAGAGTCGGTTTGGGAATCTTCTGGAGCGTGTAAGACGGAACGTCTTCCTGACCTGTGCGAACGAGTCGGTGTGCGACCAGTAGCTGGAGTGTGTGGCGAGTGAGAGTGGCTCGATCAGACCGCTCGGGTGCGTGGCTCGATCAGACAGCTGGAGTGCGTGGCTCGATCAGACAGTTGGGGTGCGTGGCCGAAGGGATGCGCTTCCAACGTCTCCTAAATACCTGAAATACTCCAAAATGCACAATGTATGCAAGGATGATGCAAAAACTACCTAAACATGCAAAGTGTATAGAAAGGACTAGAAAATGATGCAAACAAATGAGTTATCCTAGCTAAATGCATGATAAATATATGCTAAGCAGAGACAAAATATAGACATATCAACTCCCTCAAACTTACTCTTTGCTTGCCCTCAAGCAAACAATCAAGAACAGAGTATGGGAGAGAGGTGTAGAGATGGGGTCTCAAAACCTAAAACATGCTAAATAAAATAGTTAGAATCAAGGTCCTTGTTTTTAGTTCTATGATACATGGTGAAGGAACTTTATTTCTTTAATCTACACATGCAATCCTATCAATCACTCCCTTTAATATTCATTAACAGAGAGCCGTGAATCAAGCTATGCAGTGCCGTTGAACTCATTTGGCTAGGGTAAAAGGTAAGAGACAAAGATGGTCTCCTTCTCAGGTGGTTTTATCAATTTAGAACAAGGTTCTCTCAGGAAAAGGAGTTGAGCTTAAGAGAAGGCTAAAGGTTGAAACCAACTGATACATACAAGAGCAGCGCCCTGTCTACCCAAAGAACATTCCAAACCGAAGTTGGTCTTATCTCTACCCTTCTTCAGAAACATCATCTCAAACCCATTCTTTCATTCTTTACATATGGTCTTATGAGGAGTTCACTTCTTATCATTCTAGCGGATTGGGAAATCTTTATTATCACTAAGGTTCTTTTTCTTTTCTTCTAAGGACTCTAGACATCTTAAACATTTTACTTTCTTTTCTTTGTCTAATCTTTTCATTTTATGCCTAGAATCAATAACTCATTATTTTGCTCAACCCAAATCCTTTACTAGACTTGTAAACCTTAAAAACGCATCTCCCTCCTAAAGACTTTCTACCCTTTATTTTCTTTTTACTCTTCACTTTTCTGCACAAATCCATACCCAATACCCAAAATCGAGTTCTCCCCTAGTCCTACTAGTCCGGATAACGCGAACTAGAACTACACAGGATCCTACTCTTGTCGGTTAGAACCTAACACTTTCTAACAAGCTCAACTTGGAAAAGGCCTGACACTCAAGAATACAATTGGCTTGAAAGAAGGGTTGGTTAAGGGTGTGGGGAACTGTTCCAAAGATGGGAATCAGCTACTTGGATTAACAAGGGTGGTAAAGAGGAGAAAGATAATCCAAGTATGTATGTGGTATCCATGAGTTCAACTTCAATGCATAACAAGATAATTGCAAGTCAGGATTAGTTTCAGGTAGATAGGGAATGATATCAATTCTAAACATGCTTCAATCTTACATTTTCAAGTTTAATCAACAAGCATCAAAGAACTAATAACAAGGGCCTTGATCCTATCCTATTGAATCCAACATGCTAACAAGGTTACCATCATCATCAACCCCTATGCTAAATGCAACAACCCTATATGAATAACCCTAGACTCAATCCTAATATGCAAATGCAAACTACATGAACACTCTATTTTTATGGAAATTTTCGATTTTTTTCTCCTCAAATTTTTTTGGTTTTTCTATACAAATAGATGGATGCAAACTCAAACATGATATGATGCAAAAATTTGAAATAAGAATCACAAGACACAACATCAAATACATCATCCAAACTCTCCCCTAAACTTAAATTACACAGTCTCCTGTGTAAGAAGAAGTTTAAGGATTTGAGAATCACAACAAAAACAATGCATGAATGAAATGGTATATACAAAAGGAAGGTCGGAGTACCTCAGTAGTAGAAGAAGGAGTCTGTGCTCGCCCAAGGAGTTGGTGTGTGATACTGGCTCTATCCTTCACCTTGTTCGGGATCCGTGAGAGTGGCCTCAGCTGGTTGGTCGACTTGCTGCTCAACCGCTTCCGTGTTCTGATAAGTGTTCGGCTGCTTGTCGCACTACATGTCATCGACTCTAGACTCACCATGGTCCGAGACTAACACTACCACATCTGTAGGCTGATAATCACCTTGCTGCTCAACTTGCTGCTCAACTTGCTGCTCAACCTCCTGCATGCCCTGATAATCACCCTGAGCTTCATCTCACTGCTCAACCTCTTGCTCAGCTTGAGCTACAGAACGACGCATTGATCGACGACTTGAGGAGGCTCTGGAACCACGCGAAACTTGTCCCCTTCTCTCCCTAGATTCATGTGACGAGTGGCGTGAAGGGACGGGTGTAGACTGACGCTCCCAAGGCACATATGAAGGTGTTCGCTCTAGGGTCGCGGAAGGACGTCCTGGCATTGGTCTGGTGTCCTCGGGGATAGACCTAGGGATGGCGGTTGTGGAAGTCGAGCAGCTAAACTTACGCATGAAATTCCCCATCGCTAAAGCTGGTTGAGGCGTTGATGATCTGCTCTGACCCCCTTAGCCATTCTTGGGTCTGAGTACTTCTCGAAGTAGAACTGCTTTGGGCGGTACTCCTCGGTTCTTCCTCCATTGGCTCGACTTCTGCTTCCGCAACATCTATATGTTCCTCCTCAGCTTCATAATTGTATAGGGTATCCAGGGAGGGATGAACTCGATATGCTCACCCCCTAAGATTGTAATCAACTCGACACAAGGGAGGAGTAATCTCGAGGGACCGACCGCAGGATGCACAAACTTGTAGAGCAACCGTCCATGCCTTAAACCCCAATCCAAAGTGCGTAGCTGTCGCAAGTTGCTAATGTCTATCCAACGTGGTGGGTACGACTCATAGTGTAGGGGAAAGCCAGCAGCCTCAAGAAACCAAGTCACTATGCCCCCAATGCACATCACTCCGGGAGTGTGGTTGTTGCTGAGTCTCGAGACCCAATTCTTGTATGACATCATGTAGTTGATAAGGTAGAGCGAGACGTACGTGTTGGATATGTCACCTTGCAGCGCGATGCAATACATGGTAGTGAATGAGAGTCCCTTAAGCGCTAGATCAATCATCTCAAGCTCGCCGTTCGTCATGTATCCCTTAATCTCTTTGGCGTAAAATGCATTGGAAACCGCCTTCTGGAAGTAACGCAACACTAGGGTCCACAGGTTCATCGCTTTTGTCTTCGATGAAGTGAATGTGGGCGCGCTCCCAATCGTTGCCCAGAGTACGGATATCTCATTCCGATCAAACTGCGGCGTAGTCCCCGTTTTGCTGGGAAATCCAAATATCTCTTCGACGGTTCTGAAGGTGAGAGTGTAGAACTGGCTGTGAACGCGAAATATAATGTAGCCCAGACCTCTATCAGGCATCAGTCCCGGCTCATCCGCATACAGGTGCATCTCCAGAGTATAGAGGAACTGAATTGTCTCCTCCCGGTATCCATTCTTGGGTGTGTTCATGATTCTCTCCAGGTGGCACCGCCTAAACAGATATTGAATATCCTTCGCAATCCCGAGTTGCTGCATCATCTCAACATGGGGATATCTTGTTCCATCGAACTCCAACTGCTGGAACAGCTCTTAGTATTCCCTGGGAGTTTTTTTAATCTCAGCGCTCTTCCGTCTGACCGATTTTCTGGGAGCTTGTTCTGGGCGCAATACAGGTTCCTCCTATTCGTAATCACTCCCTTCCTCCTTTGAGTTGGAAGCTCATGCTGGTCTTTTCCCGCGACTCTTGCTCTTAGAGAGCGGTTTGTCTGGTCTGCTTGACCCTGCTGCTTGTGCTGAATCCCCAACGACTTCGTCAACCATGTTCTTCATTTTCAGGAAATGCTTGGCCATGGACTCAGGTGATGAGCGTTCTCCACCAACACAACCATATGCTTCTCTCATCTCCTGTATAAGCTCAGTACTTTTTCTGTTTCTCTGAGACATGGTGAACTCAAAGCGAAACGTTAATATGTTAGTGAGCAAGTAACTAGAGCAAATATGAAATTTAAAACTTGAAGAAGCAAAGAGAGGATAAACCGATTGAGTGGAGTAGGTGTGGGCTCGACGGGGAAGTACGTTGGTTCCGGGAAAATGGCTCAAGCGGATAACTTCGCAGGGTGGCACGAATGGAATGTAAGTTGGATCGAGCGGTGGTGTTGCGGTGGTTTGAGTGCGGTTGCTTGAAGACGGCTCGATCGGGAGTGCTTTGATGGCTCAATCGAGAGTTGAGTCTTGGTTCCGGTTTTGACTAAGGCTCGAACGGCACATGTGAGTAGGGATGGTGATGCAGCGGGTTTGAGTAAAATGCTTTGTTGGCTCAGACGGAACAGTTCTGGGACGGCGGCTCGATGCACGAAAGTGGGTATGGCTCGATCGGGTCTTCTTGGACTCGGCGGAGGATGGATCGATTGACACTTCACGGTGATGGCTCAATTAACGAAAGTGGATATGGCTCGAGAGTGGCGGAGTGACACGGCTCAAATGAGACTTGTGGAGGATTGAGTGGGACTTCTACGGCTCGATTGAGGGGTCTTCGCGGATGTGGCCCGAGCGGAACAGTTGGAGCGCGTAGTGGTGTGTGGCTCGAGCGGAACATTTGGACGGTCGGCGACAACGGCGGCTCGACCGGTTTGCGTGAAGACAGCTTGATCGACGATGCGTGAGGACGGCTTGATCGGAAGTGGCTCTATTGGCTTTGGTGGTGGTCGAAGGGTCGAAGCAAAGACAACGGTGACGAGAATGGCTCGAATGGAGGTCAGATAGTAGCTGGTCTCGGACTGGGCAAAGGACAAAGGAGAGAGAGTGAAGTTGATATCAAATGGTTGGTGGGTGGGGAGAATGAAGGGAAGAGGGGGAGGTTTAATTATAGATAGGGTGTGCACGAGTGAGGAGAGGAAAGAAGAGAGGGGGTGGTGGAGTGAGGTGAGGTGACAGAAAGTTGATGTGTCTGATTAGGGGGAGCAAGAGAGATGGGAGGTGAGGTGACGAGAGCGTTGATTTTTTTTTTTTTTTTTTTTTTTTTTTAATCAAACGTTTCACCTCACCCTCCTTTTCACTCTACTTTTCTCTGTATCCTCTATCTCCATTGCCCATACTCCCTTCTGTAGATTCCTGAACACAAGAAAACCAAAAACAAAAATTATAAACACAAGGATCCTAAAAACTATTTACAGTGATACATTTGGGACTTCCTCCCAAGTGAGCTTGTTTAAAGTCTCTAGCTTGACTTTTCCAGCTCTTTATGCTTTTTGGGGTTCAAGGAGGAGCACAGAAGACCCCTCTGGTCGGACTTGATCAGGTAAATATTTCTTGACTCGCTGACCATTTACAGTGAATTTGCTACCATCCTTGTTCAGAAGAGTGATGGCTCCGAATGGCAGAACTTCCTTGACTTCAAAAGGTCCAGACCCACATAGACTTAAGTTTTCCAGAAAATAACTTAAGTTTGGAGTTGAAAAGCAAAACTTGATCCCCAGCCTTGAGCTCCTTGACAATAATCTTCTTGTCATGAAAATTCTTTATCCTTTCCTTGTAAATCTTAGAACTCTCATAAGCATCAAGTCTTATTTCTTCCAACTCATGGATGTCAAGAGTTCTCTTAGCCTGAGCTGTGTTAATATCCAAGTTCAGTAACTTGATTGCCCAAAGCGCTTTGTACTCAACCTCCACAGGGAGATGACATGCTTTACCATACACCAACTGAAATGGTGTTCTGTCTATTGGCGTCTTGAACGCTGTTCTGTACGTCCAGAGAGTCTCGTCCAACTTGATAGACAAATCTTTCTTCAAAACCCCAACAATCCTTGACAAGATACCTTTGATCTGCTTATTTGAGACTTCAACCTGCCCGCTGGTCTGAGGGTGATACGCAGTAGACACCTTGTGCTTGACGCTATACTTTCTCAGCATACTCTCAAACACCTTGTTAACGAAGTGAGTTCCACCATCACTAATCACCGTTCTGGGTATCCCATACCTTGGAAAAATTATACTTTTGAACAGCTTTAGAACAACCTTGTGATCATTGGTAGGACTGGCAATGGCTTCGACCCACTTAGAAACATAATCAACTGCCACCAGAATATAGACATTACCATTTGATGGGGGGTTGAAAGGATCCATGAAGTCTATTCCCCAAAAATCAAATATCTCTACTTCCAGGATCGGATTCTGGAGCATCTCGTTCCTCCTTGTGATGTTGCCCATCCTCTGACAAGCATCACACTTGGTGATGAAACTGTGAGCGTCCTTAAACAAGGTTGGCCACCAGAGACCTGCTTGAAGAACCTTCTGAGCTGTCTTGAATGTGGCAAAGTGACCTCCATAGGTGGAGTCGTGACAATGTTCAAGCACTCCCTGCACTTTCCTTTCTGCTATGCATCTCCTGAACAGACCGTCAGAACCTCTTTTGTACAGGTAGGGCTCATCCCAGAAGTAGTGGTTGACCTCCCTGAAAAACTTCTTCTTCCTGTAGGGATCCATGTCATCAGGAACTTCTCCACAAACCTTGTAATTCACGACATCTACATACCATGGTGCAGTCTCAGAAGTGATCGCCATGCATCTGATTCTGAGGTTCTCAAGTTGATATGTCTATATTTTGTCTCTCCTTAGCATATATTTATCATGCATTTAGCTAGGATAACTCATTGAGTCATCTTTCCAATGTCGTTTAATTCATGTCAATCGGTGGTGTGGTTCAAGAGTTATTATCGTTTTAGTAGATGCGTTTACACCCAGCTCGAGCCGCTGCCCGTCGACTCGACCCTCCAGCTCGAGCCGCTGTCCGTCGACTCAAACCTCCACCTCGAGCCACCCGTTCGAGCCAACACCATCACACACTCGAGCCACCACTCGACCGCACATATCAGGAAGACGTTCCGTCTTACACGCTTCAGGAGATTCCCAAACCGACTCTTCACCTTGTCGCTTTAAGTTTTAGAGATTTACATGTTTTTACTATAAATATGTTTTGTTAAGTCTTTGCGGGGACATCTGATCTTTTATCTCGTTTTCTTTTCTAAGGTTTAACCTAGCCACCAAAAAACGCTCTGAGACTTGTAATCCGACATCTTCGAGTTTATTCAGTTTTTGCACTTGATTTCTTCTACGAAATTGTTCTTCTCATTTCTATCTTTCTACTATGTTTTGTTCAATGTTTTCTGGATTTGTATCTTTGGTGATGATTTCCGGATCTGAGTAGTAAGGTTCTTGGGGATGGGATAGACTAGGTGGAGGATCTTAGGATGTAGGGTGTTTAAGCTTTGATTTGTATGATTCCCTTCTGGACTAGTGTTAGAATTACTAGTTTCTCTCTGATCAATTGGAACTAGGTTGGAGACATTTACACACCCAAAAGGTGTTTGATGAAATGTCTGACCAACTAGTGCTAGAGACTTACGTTCCTAGCATAAGAGATTAGGTTTATAGGATGTTTGTTGACGTGAATGAACTTGTTTGTCATGCCTTCTCGACCTTGTTTCTCTAGCAAGAGCTAGGTATGGAAGTGGTTGAGTCTGAGTAGCTTTTGCCAAGAGATTGGATTAGCTAAGTTGTGATGTTCATTGTTTAGGGATAGTTTGCTTGTCGTATGTTAAACACTCTGTAGACTAGGAGACTCCACCGACATCAATTACTCCCATCCTTAGGACTTCTTTCTCCCTGATTTTTATTGCATTCCTGAGACTGTTTCTTATCTTGCAGTTTTGTTCATGCTTAGACTCGTTTCTGTTTTCATTCATTTTTGCTCCTTGTCATGCATTCTCGTTTCTAGTTCTGAGACTCATTTCCGTTTTGCATTTTGGTCATTCTAGGATTGTTAGATACAAAACCACTCTTTGAATTGGCTTAACTTGTGATTTTTTTATTGCATCTCAATTGTTGGCAACATCCCACTTGGATTGACACCTTTTGTACTACAACTGCATTAGGTTGATTGAGACCTGCTATAATAGACACACAAAAATCCTAGTATCACAAGCTTTGTGTCATGCATCTGCTCACAAACCTGGGCTACCAGAAGTTATTCCTCAGACATTGAATCATCTATGGGAACAGGATCTTCAATCCTCATTCTTGACAGGTGGTCTGCAACTCCGTTTTCTATGTCTTTCTTGTCAACCATCTCCATGTCGAACTCCTGAAGTAGCATTATCAATCTCAACATTCTCGGCTTGGTATCTTTCTTCGAATAGATGTGTCTCAGAGCAGCATGATCGGTATACACAATGACCTTCGAACCTACCATATAACTCCTGAATTTTTCGAATGCAAACACAACTGCTAGGAGTTCCTTCTCTGTAGTAGCGTACCTTCCTTGAGTCTCTTCCAAGGCGCGACTTGCGTAGTAGATGACATAAAGCTTCTTGTCAATACGCTGTCCCAGAACTGCTTCAACTGCGACGTCTGAAGCGCCACTCATAATCTCAAACGGATGATCCCAATTTGGGGTTTGTACTATGGGTGCCGAAACCAAGGCCTCTTTGATCTTGCTGACAGCTTCCAAACATGCTGCATCAAATTCGAAATCAACCTCCTTGCACAGCAACCTCGTCAAAGGTCTTGCAATTTTTTAGAAGTCCTTGATGATCTCCTGTAAAACCCAGCATGTCCCAGAAAGCTTCTGATGTCATTCACTGTCTTAGGCGGTTGAAGTTGAACCATGACCTCAATCTTAGATTTATCAACCTCAATTCCTTTCTCAGAAATCTTGTGTCCCAGAACGATACCTTTCTCGACCATAAAGTGGCATTTCTCCCAGTTCAGCACCAAGTTCGTCTCCTCACATCGCGTCAATACCCTGCACAAATTCAACAAACAGGAGGAGAAAGTGGAACCGTATATAGAGAAGTCGTCCGTAAACACTTCCACTGACTCCTCCATCAAATCCGAGAAAATTGAAGTCATGCACCTTTGAAAGGTTGCAGGAGCATTGCACAAACCAAATGGCATGCGTCTGTAGGCAAAAGTGCCATAAGGACAAGTAAATGTTGTCTTTTCCTGATCATTTGGGTGGATAGGGATTTGGAAGAATCCACTATACCCATCAAGGAAACAGTAGTAGGGATGACTGGCTAATCTTTCTAACATTTGATCAATGAAAGGCAAAGGAAAATGATCTTTCCTAGATACAACATTCAACTTCCTATAATCAATGCACATCCTATGTCCAGTGATGGTCCTAGCTGGGATTAGCTCATCTTTTTCGTTTTTGATAACAGTGATTCCTCCCTTTTTAGGTACACAGTGCACTGGAGATATCCAAGTACTATCAGAGATAGGATAGATAACTCCAACATCATGCAGTTTTAAGATTTCCTTCTTTACTACTTCCTTCAGATTAGGATTCAATCTCCTTTGTGGTTCAATACTAGCATAAGACTCATTTTCAAGATTGAATCTATGCATGCAAAGGCTAGGCGAAATACCCTTGATATCATCTAATGAATACCCTATAGCCTTTCTATACTTCTTGAGATCAGTTACTAGCAACCCCAATACATCATCACTCAACCTAGCATTCACTATGATAGGATAAGTGGAATTGGTTCCCAGAAAAACATACATGAGTCTGGAAGGAAGAGTTTTAAGTTCTACCTTTGGAGCTTTCAGTTCCGACCAGTCATCAGCATGAAAGTCAGGAGAGGTCACGGTCGAGTGCAAGGTGTGCGGCTCGAGCGGTGGCTCGATCAAGTGGGACATTGGTGTCTCGAGTCGGGTCCTAACGTTGGTCGAGACGGAGATCTCGCGTTTTGAAGTTTCTGCCTCAACTGCACATACCTCTTCTGCGTCAGACAGCTGCTCGAACTCCTCTGGTTCGTCCGTTTCTCAGTGGGAGTCTAGCATATTCTTGTAATAAGTGATCTCCTCATGCAGGAACCCTTCTTCTCCATCCTTGGTCAAAGCAGTCTTGAGATGATCCTCGTCAGGTAAATCCTCCAACAACTCATCAGCCAACTTATCCATCTCTTCAAGAAGACTTGTCCTCCTATTGTTGGCTTCTTCAAAGTATCCTTCATGTCAAACTTCATAATGAAGTCGTCGCCCAAATTAAGATCAATCTTGCCATTTCTGACACCAATGATGGCTCCAGCAGCCGCCAGGAACGGTCTTCCTAAGATCAGCGGATCTTTTGGTTCTTCATCCATCTCCAGAACCACAAAGTCGGTTGGCACTTCCACATCTCCGATCCTAACAGGTAAGTCCTCTAAAATACCATGTGGAAGTCTCACTGATCTATCGGCAAGGATGAGGGAGATATCGCAACCCTTGAACCTTGTGAAACCCAACCTCTTAGCCACAGAAAATGGCATCAGATTAACTGAAGCGCCAAGATCACATAAACACCTATCAAAATACATAGGTCCAAGGGGGCAAGGTAGAGTGAATGATCCCGGATCTTTGAGCTTCTTGGGTACAATCTTCTTCTGGATGATTGCACTGCACTCAAGACTTAGTACCACCATGCCTTGAACTTCTTTTGATCTCTCCATCACTAAGTCCTTGAGGAATTTCTGGTAGTGAGGAACAAGTGCGAATGCATCCAGCAATAGCATCCTCAACTCAATCTCCTTGACTTTTTTTCCGAACAAGGCTTTGTACTTCTCAGTAAGTTGCTTCTTAAGCCTCACCGAAAATAGTAGAAGAGGCTTGTACGGTGGAGGGATGAACCTCGCAGGTCTGTCATTAGAAACAACAGGCTCCTTAACAGCTTCAGATTCGGACTGCTTCACTGGTTCAACCGGATCCTTGACTGATTCGGCTGGGTTCTTCATCTGAGTTTCATCCTGAACAAAATCCTCCCCATCTAATTCCTCATTGTCCTCAGTGACGTCTGGAACTCCCTGTCTGGGAGGCAATGTTTTCCCACTTCTCAGCGTAATTGAGTTTGCAAACTCCTTGGGGTTCTGAACAGCTTTCCCTGGGAATTGGCCAGACTTTGGTGCAGAAGTAGAAGCAGATTGGCCTTCCATATACCTTATCTTCGAAGTCAGAGCTTCAAATTTGACGTTCAGATCATTGTAGGAACATTCCCTCTTCTGACTAAGGTCAGCAAACTTCTTAGCAGTATCCATGAAACCGCTAGCTTGACCCTAAAGAAGTTGTTGCAACATTTGCTTCAAATCTTGATCTGGGGCTGGAGTAGGCTGAACTGGTTGAGGGCGGAATCTTGGCGGTGTTCATGAGGGAGCTTGGTAACCCTGCTGGAACTATTGCTTTGGAGCGAATCCCGGATTGTAAGGCACAAAAGGTTTTTGTTGACCTTGCTGTTGTTGTTGAGGCGGGTACACCTGATCTTGTGGATCAGCAACATTGTTACTTCGGTAAGACAAATTGGGATTCGTCTTGTAGGGGTTGTAACCTTTGTTGTATCCACCCTGATTCTGGACATAGCTGATCTCCTCAGTCTGCTAGCCCTCCCCATCTGGAACTTGGAAAGGGTCATCCTCATATACGAAGTGGACGCTCCTCTGCTGGCTTAGCAAGATACAGTCAAGCTTATCATTGACATTTTTGAGGTCCTTCTTGTACTTCTTCTCAGACCCAGCGTCGCCGCGAACTGTGCGGTAATAGTCCTCATGGTAGTTGCCGTCAGACTGAGCGAGATTCTCCACCAATTGTCATCCTTCCTCAACGTCTTTGTTCAGGAAATTACCGTTAGAAGCAGTGTCAAGCAGCATACGTATCTTTGGTAGTACACCACGGTAGAGAGTGCTCAGCAGTGACTCGTTGCTGAAACCATGGTGTGGACATTGGCTGTGGTAACCCTTTAAACGCTCCCAAGCTTCACAGAATGATTTTGAGCTCTTATGAGTAAAGCTAGAAATCTCATTCCTGAGACGTGCTGTTCTGGAGTTGAAGAAGAACTTGGCTAAGAATGCTTTCTTGCAATCATCTCAGGTGGTAATTGATCCCTTGGGAAGATTTTTCTCCCATTGATGAGCTTTGTCTCCCATGGAGAATGGGAAGAGGCGCAACTTGTAACCATCCTCACTCATGTCGTTGATCTTGGTGAGACTGCACAGACGGTCGAACTCGTCCAAGTGGTTGAGTGGATCCTCCATAGGCAACCTGTGAAACTTGTTTCCTTGGATCATGGAGATCATACCACTTTTGATTTCGAAGTTGTTGTTCTGCACGGTGGGATGGACGATTCCAGCATGCTGAGTATGAGTGTTCTCGGTGCATCCCCAGCACCAATGTTTCAAGGTCCCGGATGTGGTCCATTCGGTTGTTCCATAGTAACGGGTGCGGGATGATCAGTGAGTTGACGAGCTTGTCGTGGTCTTTATAACCGATTGATGTCGTCGATAGCAGGAAAGAGATTATGATGTCCTCTTGATCTGGTGTGCATGCAACGTTGCAATCAACAGGTTCCTGAAATGCAAAACAAACAAGCAGACAACCAAAACAAGTCAGTACTCAGAATGATAAGTGCAATAGAACTTAATCTTGCCACCCTTGAAATCTTAAATGTAGCAAAACGAATCCCAAATGGCAACGGCGCCAAATTGATACTAGGATTTTTGTATGTCCTAGCAGGTTCAATTAACCTTATGCAGTTGTAAAACTTAAGGTGTCAATCCAGTTGGGAAACTTTACTAACAATTGAGATGCAATCAAGCAATCACAAGTCAAGCCAGTTCAGAGAATAGTTATATGTCTAACAATCCTAGAGTGATCAAAATGCAAAACGGAAATGAGTCACAGAACTAGAAACAAAAATGTATGACAAGAAGCAAAAATGGATAAAAATAGAAACGAGTCTAAGCATGAACAAAAAAGCAAGAAACGAAACAGTCTCAGGAATGCAATAGAAATCAGAAAGAAAGAGGTCCTAAGGATGGGAGTAATTGATGTCGGTGGAGTATCCTAGTCTATAGAGCGTTTAACATGCCACAAGCAAATCATCCCTAAACAATGAACATCACTTCTTAGCTAATCCAATCTCTTGACAGAAGCTACTCAAACTAAACCACTTCCAAACCTAGCTCTCGCTAGAGAAACATGATCAAGCATGGCATGAAAAACAAGTTCATTCTCGTCAACAAACATCCTAGACAACTAATCTCTTAGGCTAGGAACGTAAGTCTCTGGCACTAGTTGGTCAGACATTTCATCGAACACCTTTTGGGTGCGGAAATGTCTAAAACCTAGTTCAAATTGATTAGAGAGAAACAAGTATTTCTAACTCTAGTCCAGAAGGGAATCATACAAATCAAAGCTTAAACACTCTACATCATAAGATCCTCCACCTAATCTATCCCATCCTCAAGAACTACTACACTATTCAGATCCGAAAATCATCATCAAGGATACAAACTCAGAAAATATTAAATCAAGCATTGTAAGATAGATAAAAATGAGATGAACAACTTATAAAAGAAATCAAATGCAAATACTCAATAAACTCAAAGATGCCGGAATACAAGTATCAGAACGTTTTTAGTGGCTAGGTCAACTTTTAGGAAAAGAAACAATACGAGAATAAAAGATGTCCCAAACTAAGACTTAACAAAATATATTTATGGTAAAAACATGTAAATCCCTAAAACTTAAAACGACAAGGTGAAGAGTCGGTTTGGGAATCTCCTGGAGCGTGTAAGACGGAACGTCTTCCTGACATGTGCGAACGAGTCGGTGTGCGTTTAGTAGCTGGAGTGCGTGGCGAGTGAGAGTGGCTCGATCAGACCGCTGGGGTGCGTGGGTTGATCAGACAGCTGGAGTGCATGGCTCGATCAGACGGCTGGGGTGCATGGCCGAAGGGATGCGCTTCCAACGTCTCCTAAATACCTGAATACTCCAAAATGCACAATGTATGCAAGGATGATGTAAGAACTACCAAAACATGCAAAGTGTATAGAAAGCACTAGAAAATAATGCAAACCAATGAGTTATCCTAGCTAAATGCATGATAAATATATGCTAAGAAGAGACAAAATATAGACATATCACTATTATATATAAATTAATGGTCTAAACGAAATTACATATTATATTGATCCAAATCATTATATCAACCTAATTAAAATTAACCATAACAAATGTATTGGACTCATTTAATACTTTAAATTTGAAAATGTTTTAAAAATATAACAAAATTTTGATTTAATAATTTAAAAAATAAAATTGGATTGTTTTTTCTATTCAACTCTTGCCCGCACAAGCATCCAGGTAACTCTCTTAATATAATCAGTAATTTCATTATTAAACTCTTATTTATTTGTAACTCATCAAATCTAAAATCTTCAAACACACTTACAAAAAAAAAAAAATACAAACATAATAATTTTTTTCTCAAAAAAAAAAAAAAAAAAAAAAAAATGACAAAAATTCTACACCGTGAATTTTAAACAAATGGGGCCAAGAAAAGTTGTGGTTCATGATATATGACGACAAAAGCAAACAACACTTGTATAAGCGACGGGAAGTGACCCCCCAATTAGAGAGAGAGAGTCCCATATGTATGTTTTTTCACAAATCTCAGCCGTCGATACTGTTAGCCTCTCCCCGACCAAAACGTACGCACCAAAAGTTAAAAACAACTTTTAGCCTCTCGGGCAATGCCATTGATTGAAATTGACCACCCTCTCTCATCATGTGATGGAAATCGCCCACTCAACTACTATATTTACGCCACGTGTCACTACAACTTCCGACCATTCATTCATTCTTTCTCCTCAGTCCTCTCAGCACTCTTCACTGCTTTTCTCATCTCCTCCTCCATTAGCTTCGGCGCCGTGAAATCTGTGAGGTTTTTTTTTGTCAAAGAATCATCGCAAAGTTTGAACTTTTCCACTCAAAGTCAAAGTATCGATTTTTTTTTTAATTATTTTGTGTGTGTGTGTTGAACAATGGCAACTGTGACTGCTTCTTCTCACTTTGTGTCAAGGACTTTACTTTACAACACCCATGGAGTTTCTCCGGGCTCTGATCTGTCTCAGATAACCTTGAAAGGTCAATCCATGACTCACTGTGGGTTAAGGTCTTCCAACATGGTTCACAGGAGATCATCTCAAGTTTCCGCTGCTAACAAGAAGGCTCCTAAAGTTAAACCTGCCGGTAAGATTGTGTGTGAGAAAGGGATGTCTGTGGTTTTTATTGGAGCTGAGGTTGGTCCATGGAGCAAGACTGGTGGCCTCGGTGATGTCCTCGGTGGTCTGCCTCCAGCTCTGGCTGTAAGTTCATGTACACACATTGAATTAGCTTGATTTTTGACATGTCTTGAGGTCTTTATTGAACGTAATGTGTTCTGTTTTTTTTTTTTTTTTTGTTAGGCTAGAGGCCACCGTGTGATGACGATTTGCCCTCGGTATGACCAATATAAAGATGCTTGGGACACTTGTGTTGTGGCTCAGGTAGTATTCTCTCCTCTTTTGCTCTGTATGTGTATTTTAATATATAGGATTATGCTTCAGTTCTTACAAATGATGCATTAATTAAGGAGGCCATATCTCTTTGTAATGTTATTCTGATGCAGATCCAAATTGGGGATAAAGTTGAGGATGTCCGTTTCTTTCATTGCTACAAACGTGGAGTTGATCGTGTCTTTGTTGATCATCCAATCTTTCTTGCTAAGGTTTGTTTGTTTATATATATATATATATATATATATTGGTTAACTAATCAATCACAAGGTGTATTGTACTTTTGGTGAGCTCATGAGGGAATAATGCAGGTTTTGGGCAAAACAGGATCCAAAATCTATGGTCCTATAACTGGAGTAGACTACAATGACAACCAACTACGGTTCAGTCTCTTGTGTCAGGTAAAACTCTTTTTCTTTTTACTTCTCTAGTTGTTGAACTCTCACGGTTGTGTTGGTGTTGTGTTCTGAGTCATTTGATTGGAACATGTAGCTAAGCAATAATAACATGATTTACCTCTTGGTAGGCTGCTCTTGAGGCACCACAGGTTCTGAACCTGAACAGCAGCAAGTATTTCTCTGGACCATATGGTGAGAAAATGATTTTTTTCTGAGTATAAAAATCATCAGTTTTCTGAAAAGTTTCAAAAATCGTATTTGTCTGATGTTTGTAGGTGAAGATGTGGTCTTTGTTGCCAATGACTGGCACACAGCTCTTCTTCCATGTTACCTCAAATCTAAGTATCAATCTCATGGAGTCTACATAAATGCAAAGGTAGGTATAAATAGAACTAGCAGTGTTCATTCATTTATTTAGCTATCCAGTTTTAAAGGAGAAAGCTTTTAACAAACCTTGAACTGCGACTCTAGCTTTCATACATTTTTACCAACGAACGATATATCAAAATTGCCATCGGGTGGTGTTTACTGTCTAGGTTGTCTTCTGCATTCACAACATAGCCTACCAGGGAAGATTTGCCTTTGATGACTACTCTCTTCTCAATTTGCCCACCAGTTTTAAAAGTTCGTTCGACTTCATTGACGGGTACTGATGTCTACGAAAGCTTTCTCAGAACAACACACCATTCCGTTTTATATGTTGTTTTCAGTTATATAAACTACTTATGTTCCATATTCAGGTATGAAAAGCCGGTAAAAGGACGGAAAATTAACTGGATGAAGGCTGCAATTCTGGAAGCGGACCGTGTCTTGACAGTTAGTCCATACTACGCTCAAGAACTCATCTCTGGAATCGATCGAGGCGTGGAACTCCATACATACCTTCGAATGAAAACAGTTTCCGGGATTATTAACGGAATGGATGTTCAAGAATGGAACCCTTCCACTGACAAGTACATAGATATCAAATATGATATTACCACTGTAAGATTTTTATTTTTATCTCATAGATCAGTGCATTTGGAATTGAACAAGTAGGCGGGAAATGGTTACTGATCTTATTACATGTATTTTCTTGTTTTTACAGGTTACTGATGCTAAGCCATTGATCAAAGAAGCTCTTCAGGCTGCTGTTGGACTTCCTGTGGACAGGGATGTCCCTGTTATCGGTTTCATAGGGAGGTTAGAGGAACAGAAGGGCTCTGATATCCTAGTGGAAGCTATTTCCAAGTTCATGGGGCTTAACGTTCAGATGGTTATCCTTGTGAGTACTGCATAAAGCGGTGGACTTGTTGTGATCATAAATAACCACTTTACGATCACAAACTTGTTGAATCTTACCTGATTTTTTTTTCAACAGGGAACCGGTAAGAAGAAGATGGAGGCTCAGATTCTGGAACTGGAAGAGAAATTCCCAGGGAAGGCAGTTGGAGTGGCGAAATTCAACGTGCCGTTGGCTCATATGATCACTGCTGGAGCTGACTTCATCATTGTCCCCAGCAGGTTTGAGCCGTGTGGTCTCATTCAGCTGCACGCTATGAGATATGGAACCGTCCCTATTGTCGCATCTACTGGTGGCCTTGTGGACACTGTTAAAGATGGCTACACAGGTTTCCACATTGGAAGATTCAACGTCAAGGTAACTCAAAAAACAGTGTTTCTGATAGGTACATTACAACAGATTAATATTCTAAAATTGAGTTACGAATTTGCTTTGTTTACAGTGTGAAGTTGTGGATCCGGAAGATGTGATTGCAACAGCAAAGGCTGTGACGAGAGCCGTTGCAGTGTATGGAACATCCGCAATGAAAGAGATGGTTAAGAACTGCATGGACCAAGACTTCTCCTGGAAGGTTAGTGTTTCAATTCATTGTAAAGTTTGAAACTTTGGTTGTTGTTGGAATCAATCTTGATATTGATGAGATGCAGGGACCTGCGAGGTTGTGGGAGAAGGTACTATTGTCCCTAAATGTGGCCGGGAGTGAAGCCGGAATCGAGGGTGAAGAGATAGCTCCTCTGGCGAAGGAGAACGTAGCGACGCCTTGAGAATGTGTTTTTTCTTTGTGTCGTAACTCGTAAGTGGTTGAAGAATGCGTTAGGAAGTTAGGATTAGGGAAGGTCGAGGACAAGTAATGTATACTACTGTATATGGGAAATGTTACAGAGTCTATTATGATAATAAAATTTTCGTGAACCTACCAATTTCACATTGTGGTATTAGAAACTACCAATTTTGGCAAATTCATCAAAACTTATCGAATCTTGTTTACCAAAATATAGCATAAAAATTTATCTATAAATGAGTGGTAAAAATGTATTTTTAAAAATAAATGCCCTGTTTTTTCTAAAAAAAAAAAAAAAAAAAAAAAAAAAGAATATGATAAAGTATAGAACAAATACGAAGGAATTATCAAGAAGACCAACGCCAAAGTTCAGTTTCTATAATCACTGACCAGGCAAAGCAGAGCGACCAATTGCTCGTTTCTTAATTATTTCACAGAGAATTTTGTTTTGCTAATTCTTTTTTTATGTCTGTAATTAAGCAATTCAGGCCGTTCTCATATTTATTTCTAACATTTAGTTAATTATTTTATTAGTCGATCTTGAAATTTTTTTTATCTTGAACATAGAGGGACGGCAGAACCTACTTTCTTTATTTTTAGTATCCGATTACCAACCTCTTAATTACAATATTTATTATTCAAATCAATTTATCGCTTTCGGCTTTTTTCGAACCGGAAGATGTAGTCTTTATTTTTGCTTTACCCCTTGGTAATCTGACCACACAGGATAGCTTGGGTCGGAATTTGACAAAAAAACGGAGTATACACCGTTAAATCTGGATATCAAGCTTTGCGCCTTAAACCGGACAATGACTCCCCTGTCTCCGGTCCCAATATTGTTCCTCTACATGCATTTGTCTGGCAGATTAGGTGCCCACCAAAATTTAGACATTTTTTGTGGCAAGCAATTACGGGTTGCATGGCGACAACAGCTAATCTGCGGCGACGTGGACTTAGTTGTGATATGGAGTGTGCGATTTGTGGAGGGTCGGAGGAGACAGTCAATCGTGCCCTTTTCTTATGTCCTCCGGCTAGGCAGGTTTGGGGATTGTCCCAATTCCCGACATCTTCGGGTTGCTTCCCTTCAAACTCTCTTTATGATAACATGAATTCATTATTTTGGAGATTTCAGGACACTCCTTCGGTAGAAGTGTTTCCATGGATTCTCTGGTATATCTGGAAGGCCAGAAATGATAAGTTGTTCAGCAACTTGGATTCCAATCCGTTAGCTATTTTACGGATAGCGGAAGAGGAATCAAAGCTTTGGTCTTTAGCCCAAGAGGATCCCTTAGGCTCCTTACCTCAGGGTGGCTCTCGACCTCCATCTAGGTCTATGGTTCATACTTGTGACACGGTTAACGGATATGGATCTAGTTACCGATGTTTTGTGGATGGATCTTGGAAGGCGTCTGACCAGTTTATAGGTAGAGGATGACATTGTATTTCTCCTGAGGGAGAACCTCCCACTATGGGTACATCTAATTCTCGTCGTAGCTTGTCACCCCTCCATGCAGAGGTGGAAGCCCTCATATGGGCAATGCGCTGTATGATTGGTGCAGATAATGAGAAAGTTGTTTTTCTCACAGACTGTTCTGATTTGGTGAAGATGGTGTCTTCGCCTTCCGAGTGACCTGCTTTCAAGACATATTTGGACGTTATTGAAGAAGATAAGGATGAATTCCTATCATTTTCTGTAGTCCAGATTCCCAGATCACAGAATGGTAGAGCGGACAAACTGGCGTGTCGAGCTAGAGTGGAGTCGCATCTGGTTACCTTCGTGAACAATTTTCCTTCTAATTGGCTCGTTTGAGCCAATCTTGTATTCTGCTGGCAAAAAAAAAAAGAAAGCGTATGGATAATAATGTGTAAGGTTAATGTTTGAAATTGAAACCACTTACTTTCGTAGTAAAATATGAAGATGTATTGGTTTGTCTGAACTAGTGTGTCTGTATGATTCAAGAAGTTATACAGGATTGTTGGTGTTTTATGTGCCTGAAAAGTTTCTAGAAGGATTGAAAAGGCAATATTGAAGAACGGTTTGAGGATGAATTGAAGAGGAAAATTACTATTTCTTTGGTTAATTAAATTGAAATTTTACAAGGAAAAGGAAAATAGCAAAAAGGAAAAAGACATTTTCTTATGAAATTTGGAAATCTTCTCCTATGGTGATTAGGAAGTCTTGATGGGTATATAAGGAGGTGTTGGGCACTTCCTAGAGAGGTAAGAGAGCTGAGGCATAAAGGTTAGAATCCTAGAGAGCTTTATGTTTGTGTGCGGCTTAGTTTCGCGGTTTGGTGCTTGGGTTGTTCAAACTTCTTTGTTCATCGGTGTGACGTGTGTGTGAAGGTTGCTCAAGAGAGTTGAAGATCTGAAGTCTAGGCTCAGGGGGAGTTTAGCCCAAGGTTAGGTTATTTTGGTTTGAATCTAGGCTCAGTGTGAGTTTAGTTAAGGGTAGAGATTTATCCTTAAGATTTCATGTTATAGAATGGAGCGGTGAATTAAGAGGGTTGTGCTTGATTTACGCGTTTGCGAATAGGTTGTATTTGCTTTCTTGTTCTAGTGGAATCGAAATCTGGACGTGGTCCCGAGGAGTAGGAAAAACCGAACCTCGTTAACAAAGCTCTTGTGTTATTTACTTTCTGAACTTTATTATTTGCACCTCATCCGCATTTACAAGTGGTATCAGAGCGGGTTCTCGATAGAGATTTAGTCTATGTGGTAACAAAACTCACACCGAGCCTAGATTCAAACCAAGATAACCTAACCTTGGACTAAACTCCCCCTGAGCCTAGACTTCAGATCTTCAACTCTCTTGAGCAATCTTCACACACACGTCACACCGACAAACCAAGAAGCTTGAACAACCCAAGCTCCAAACCACGAACTAAGCCGCACACAAACAGAAAGCTCTCTAGGATTCTAACCTTTATGCCTCAGCTCTCTTACCTCTCTAGGAAGTGCCCAACACCTCCTTATATACCCATCAAGACTTCCTAATCACCATAGGAGAAGATTTCCAAATTTCATAAGAAATGCCTTTTTCTTTTTTGTTATTTTCCTTTTCCTTGTAAAACTTCAATTTAATTAACCAAAGAAATAGTAATTTTCCTCTTCAATTCATCCTCAAACCGTCCTTCAATATTGCCTTCTCAAACCTTCTAGAAACTTCTCAGACACATAAAACACCAACAATCCTGTATCACTTCTTGAATCATACAGACACACTAGTTCAGACAAACCAATACATCTTCATTCTCCCCCTTTTTGAATATGATTGTGAACTCATCAGTTTAAACTCTTAAACACCATCACCAAACACATCTTCATTACAAAAAGCTTGTGAAGAAGCTGAAGCGATCGTTTCCTGCAAAATTTGAGTCAAAAATTTCTGCAGTTGAAGAAGCTCATAATTTAGATGAGATGGCTTTTGATGAGTTTGTTGGAATTCTTAAAGCTTTTGAATTAAGCAAAGCATATGAAACTGAAGGAGTAAAGAAGAAAGATGGTCAAGTTAAGGAAGCAATAAAGAAGGAAGTTGACATTGGAGTAGCTCTTAAAGTATCATCTGTGAAGATTCAATGGCTATGTTATCAAGACAATTTGCTAAATTTCTGAAGCGTAAGGGCGAAGAGAAAAAAAGTAGAATGGGTGAAGAGATGAATACTTCATCAAAGAATGTTCAATGTTTTGAATGCAAAGGATACGGTCATGTACGGTCTGATTGTGCCACTCTACAAAAGCATAAGAAGAAGACTATGAATGTTGTTAAATGCTGATGCAGAGCTCTTGTATTACTTACTTTCTGCACTTTATTATTTGCACCTCATCCGCATTTACAAAATATTGAGCTTTCGTATCTTAAACATACTTTAGTTTTAGTGATAGTTTTATTAAATACAAAAATCAGAATACAAAATTGTAGTAGTACTAGTCTACTGTCCCAGCTTTACAAGGAGGAAGTGGAGAGCCGCAAAGACAGTCGTTGCCAACAAACGCGCTTGCGGGCAACTTTGTCGCAGGAAGCTTTCCGCAAAGATGGTTCTGACTCAAGTTTAGTTTCTTTAGTCCAATCACCGTCTTGGGCACATCCCCAAATATTAAGTTTCTTGACAGATCCAAGACTTTCAGCGCCTTATTAAACTTCAACTTCCCCATGTCAAATCGGAGTTTATTCCCCATGCCTGGAACTCTAGTAAAAGGTCATCCCTCTGGTTCAAGAACGATGCGAGGCTTCCTGAGATATCGTTGTCCGATAGGTCAATGTATCCATAGCTGTTGAGTTCCACCAGCTTCAAGTCGTCAAAGCTCATCTTGATCCCACATTTTGCCAGCTTCAGCGCGCTCTTGAACGTCGACGAGGTCACCCATTCAGGAATTGTTTTTAGGTGAAATCTGTTGTATGATAGATCGAGAGATGCGATGCCACCTATAGTGTTATTTAAGGCAGGGAACGGATCGGTTAAAAGATTGTGGGAGAGATGGAGACTGGTAAGTTCCGTCAGCTTGGCAAAACTCATCGGCACGACCCCAGAGAATCGATTTTTGGAGAGATCAGAGTGCCTTCAACTTCGATAAATCGTTAGGGATCATCCCTGATAGATTGTTCTGGCTTAGTATGAGGTCTTTCAGAGTCGTTGCAAGGTACGAAGGAAGTTTTTCGGACAATCTGTTGCGGGAGAGATCAAGAGTTTCGAGGCTCGTCATGGATTTGAAAATATTTGGTATGGTTCCAGAGAGGCGGTTGCCACCAAGCTTTAGCACAGTTAAGTGAGTCATTTTGGTTATCGAACCGGGGATAGGACCGGTGAAGTGGTTTCCCTCAAGATTCAACGCTACCAACTGGCTTAGGGCACCGATGTTGGCAGGGAGGGGACCAGAGAGACCGGTATATATCAAATACACTACACGTAGATTTGGTAATTTGAAGACGAACTGAGGAAAAGAACCAGTGAGCTTACGTTGAAAGATGTAAATCGATTCGAGGTGCTGCACTTTAGCAAGGGACAACGAGATAGTACTAGGGAGGTATTTCTTGTCATAAACGGCCTCTCCAGCGATATCGAGTGTGACGACGCGCTCACTCTGGCCGCATGCGATACCTTGCCAGGCGCAGCAAAAAGTACCTTTCTTCCAGGAGCTGAGAATGCCCGAAGGATCTTGAGTTATACCTGCTTTGAAAGCTAAAAGACCCGCCTCATCATCAGGATGACACCTTGCAGCTTCTATGGAACTTAAACACTGGAGAAAGATAACCGCGGCAAAGGTGAAGAGAGTGAAGGAACAAGAGTTCATGTTGTTGTCTTGTGTTGATTGAGTGAAAGCAATTGGTAAGCTATTAATAGAAAGAGAGAGTGTCGGCTCGATCGAAATGTGCAAGAATCAAAATTTTGAAGTTCTCATTTCATTTTCTATTTCTTATCAAACGCGTTTTTTTTTTTAATAAAATATAACCTTAAGAAAACAAGTTGACGTAAGTAGTGGCAATAATCGTGGTGGAAATTATCATTCACAAGAAAGGCTTGAAAATCACTTTTCTAGATCTTGACAATGTAAGAGATCTGAGATCCACGTGAGTCTAGTCTAGATAGTAACAAATAAAAAATCATATTTCGAGACTGTATATGATTATTATCTATAACATGTTCTTCAAGATGAAGCATTATTTTGGCCAGGTAAGTTGAATTCGTAGCTACAACTTCATGATAACATTAACCAATTGATCACGTGAGACATGCTGAACTTGTTCTCAAAACAAAATGGTAGCTCGGTTACTATATATCTGAGGAATAGAAGTTGCCATTCTCGGTTTTGTCAAAAAAGAAAAAGAAGAAGTTGCCATTCTCGGATTCCATTTTTGATCCAACCGGGTTGGACCAACCCCATACCGAGAAAACCTTATTGAGTGGAGCACTTCATGAATCAATTGTCTAATAGCAATTGTGTATTATGGTATTGAAGTGAATCTTAATTACATAATATCATGAAAAATTAAGAGAAAAATATGAATTGTGCCAAGTGATATACTTTTTCGTCAATGCCAGTTTGTGAAACTCATTGTCCCACCTGCCATATCCTGCTACATAAAATACTAGAATACCCTCATGTAATTAAAACACAAGAAATCGTTTTCTTTTCTCGAGATATTTGGGAATTAACCTAAAGTTGTCAGACCAATTAAAGAAGCTTTTCTTTCCCATTGATTTTTTTTCTTCTCCGCTTTATCTCAAAAAAGAGAGAAACCATCTCTTTCTTCCTATGTAACCATCGACTTTTCACTTTCTGCAATCTCTATCTCTTTCTTGCTAACATCACTTCATCCTCAATATCTCTCACTTCCACAATCGGCCCTCTTTCCGTCCCACTCCTTACGGCAGCATATAATGGACAACCGATCTAACCGATCTAATAACGAAGTTCAGTTGTCCACCATGTACCCTGTCTGACCTGCCTTACCCCTCCGTAGGCGACCAACACGGCGGTCTAGTTCTGGAGACCTTCCACCGGAGCTTGTGTATGTTTTTTTAAATTTTCTAAGATCTAGGTTTTATGGTATTGATGGACCATTGGGTAGCCGATGGACCATTTGGTTGTGATGGACCATCTATTAGGAGTAGACATGTTAATGACGTATGTTTAATTTTGTCTACTACATTTTGTCTATTATCAGAGATGCAAAACCCACGAGGTAGCCACAAGTAAGACAAGATTGAAGTCTCTCCAACCGGGTATGTGTTCATGGACCAAATGAGTTCTGATTATATGTTTCATCTTCAAATTAGTCATGAATCTTGTGAACGATGGACCATTTGGTAGTGATGACAACCAGTTAGAAGTAGACATGTTTATATGATAGCTTTTTAGGCTTATGGACCAGTTGCTAACCGATAGACCATTATTAGCTATGGAACATTTCGTCGATGGACTATCTGTTAGCGAGAGATCATTTGTTAAAAATAGACATCTTGCTGTCATAAGGACCAATATAAATGAGTGTTTTTCAATTTTGTCTATTTTATTTTGTTTATTATCATAGCTTTGAAGCCCCAAAGGTAGCCATAAGTAAGACACTATAGGAGGAACAAATTGAAGACTCTCCAACCTAGTATGTGCTTATGGACCAGATGTGTTATGATTATTTGTTTCTTCTTCAAATTAATCATTAATTTTGGTAGCGATGGACCATTTGTCATTTGTTAGTGATGGACTATTTGCATAAATAGACATGTTGATATCTGATGGACCAATGTAAATGACTTATCTTTATTACAACATTCGTAACATATTTTCACTTTTATCTATTATCAGATCTATGTAGATTTAATTACTCTTAAACACAAGCCAATTAATAGAATTACTCTTTAGTTCACTCTAACACAATCCATGAAATAGAAAGACTTCCACCATTATTGTAATCGCATGAAACAGTCCATCATTGTTCATCAGTTTTTTTTGTTTCACTCTCCTTTAATGAAAGGATAATCTTGTCTTTTTAATTGATGGGATGAATGTAGAAAATGGCACTCTAGAAAAGGAAAACATCAAACTGGCATTTTTGACTAAAATTCCAAAAATTAGTGGATACAAATTCTTGAGCTGAAAATTCATTAGGGGTTAGGAACCAAATTAATTACAGTTGAGTTTTAACCCTAATAAAACATGTGCAAAAATATCCCTTTGTGTCTTTTGTGAGTTTGTTCAAAATATAAGTATCTCTATAATTTGTGTTTCTTTCTTCGCACTTGTTTGCTTTGATTCCAAGATTATGCATATTCTATTTGACTTCTAGTGAGGAAATTAAAGTCACAGTTCGTGTCTCTACTTTTTTCTATTTGTGACATGTTTGGTTAATGAAGGTTAACAATAATTTTTCTTTTGCAGACACCCTCTACAGTTTCTGGAGATACTCAGCAGACCCAAATATGTTAATGTTGTAACCAAACAACAGAATGCTTTGTGGCACATCTCCCTTAGGCTCTGATTCTTCAGTTTGTTGTGTCAATTGTGGTGCTTTTACCCATTCTTTCCAACGTGCTTACTTGCAACTATGAGAACAACACGGTGAAGAAGGGTCGCTTGCTGGACGGAAATCAAAGACCACTGCAGGCACTGAAGAACAAGTTCAGGTGCACAACAACACAAAACTAAATTGGATTACCCTTTCGTTTTGTCTTGTTTTTGTTATCACTAACTTTTTCTCCTGGTGATATATATATATATATATATATCAGTCAGTCATTAATGCAAATTTGATTCCAACCTTGGTCAATCTGGCTCAAAGTGCTGAAATTATGACATGAAGAAAGAAGCTGCATGGGCGATTTCCTCTAATGCGACCTTACGTGCTTCTCATGATCACATCAAGTACGTGTCTGTCTTTTTTCTTTTCTTTTTCCACTTCTTAACATGCTTAATTATATAGATGGTCAAGTCACAATTGATACCCATTGGTGTAATACAGATACATGGTGGAGCAGAGCTGCATAAAACCTTTATGTGATACTCTGTCCAGATATAAGAACCATCGTAAAGTGTCTGGATGGTTTGGAAAACATTTTGAAAGGCCGGAGCGGCTGCAGGAGACGTGAACTGATTGAAAATGCGGAAGGGCAAGACAATATTCTGCAACACCACGTAAGCAATGAGATCTACCAGAAGGCTTTGAAGATTCTAGAGACGGCTTGAAGAAGATGATGAGGAGACACAACAATAATAACCACCAAGGTGATAGATCTAGGCTTTTCGTTATACAAATGCCAATATGTTCCACCAAAAAGAATTATGGAAGAATTGGTTTCTGATGAGTTGGTGGTGCTGAATTGAATCTCCTTTAATCCCCAAACACTACTAGAAAAGCAAATTAAATTTCTAGAGATCTTAATCAAATGGCAAAGATTCAATTTCATGATTCTAGTAACAAGTCTTGTTTGGATTAAAACCAGAAAAATTAACCATTAAAGTTACTTTTTAACAATACGAGATAAAAACTGATACTAAAACAGCAGGCTTATGATGAATCTAACAGTCTTAAGAGAATAATTACAATGACTTGACTCGGTAATGTCTCACTCTCACACAAATAACCGAGCCTTTCTTTCCCTTGACCTTCAAACCTCTTGGAATTTTGGGTTCTCACCACAACAAAGACCTCCCTGAAACTCCCATTGTTCCTATGATCACCCAAAATAAAGCACATAGTGCCCCAATGATTGATAAGCAGAAGAACCCCTTGTTCTTATTCTTCTTGTCATTGTTTCCTCCAGACTTCTTCCTCTTCACAGCTGAATCACTAGCTGTGACAACAACATTATTATTTTTACCTGTGCTTTTAGAAGCAAACCTGAAAAGACCACCACTGCTTGACATTCTGACAAGGTTCACTTTAACAAATGCATTCTCTGAAGCATATGCTGGCTTTGCAGGAACCGATTCCAGGAAAGTCCATAGACTAGAAGCAAACTGACTTGACTCGCCTTTTGTTGCTTCATCTTCCTTAGTTATACTTGTACTAGAAGGAAGAGGGTTTATGAATTCAGATGGAACACCTGTCGAGGGAATATGATTAGGAAAAATTGGCCTACATATATAATATACTTGCGATCGTCAGAAGAGCTCTTTAAGCTGCTTTATATATACCCCCATCCAGTGGCTTTGCCCACAATAAGATAAGATTTTAGTATGCAAGCGAAACAGAGGTATTTAGGAATCTGTTACCTGTACCAGGCGCCTCAATAAACCGGACAGCGGTGAGTCTGTCATTGTTTAGCTCCTGCATCAAGGATGATCCATTGTTTATCTGTCTGGTATAGCTGTTATGGAGTGGCCAGTTGCTAGCTTGTTTCTTCCTTGTTTGCTGCTGGAACTGGTAAGTATTAGTCTGGTCAGTCACCAGAGAAGTATTACATTGTTCAACCCCGTTTCCGAAATGACCACTGACAGGACCTGACTGAAGATTTGTCGCACCCAAATCACGGAAATATGAATCAGCATCAACGAAATCATTATCATTCAGGACACCGGAGTTCTTCTTCGTGGCTTCCAGAGAAGTTGGTTCAGGTTCAGGTAGCAAAAGATCATCGATTTCCAAATACATATCTTCTTCCAAATTCACATGAGAGTCCAGTCCGGAAACCCCATTCAGCTGCATGGTTGGACCAGGCTGATCGCTAACCTGTCTCATCAGCTCTTCAATATCATTATCATCCAACTCAGATTGGCTAATCCCCTTGGCCCATAAGTTATTATTATCAACACCAGCTGAAACAATAAGCTGATTTCCAGGAACATCTACAGGCTCATCAACATCATCACCCTCTTCAACCCATTCTTCTTCAATAAAAGGAGCTCCATATTGCTCACCATTCTTAGGACCAGACCCACTTTTCTTATAAATCTTGTAAAGAACATAAGCATCCTTAACATCTCCGCCACCGCACCTCTTGAGTTCCTCTTCGTGCAATGTGTACTCGTGCATGACCCAATTAGTCCTCTCACCATTAGGTGCCCTGCCTCTATGGAAAACAAGCGTCTTCTTCTCTCCAACCGGTCGAGAATCACACTTGATGACCCTATCTTTCCCTGTTGCTTTCCAATAGCCACGTTCAGTAGCTCTACTTGACCTACTCCCATGTTTCCTATCCCTCAAACTGAAAAAGAACCATTGACGATCCCTAGTCTTATATAACGCTCTCTCTACAAAACAAAAAAGATTCCATTTTTTCGAGTCAGAAGCTTCTAAAAAATCAAACCTTTCAAGCCATCGACCATATATATATATAAGATTCTTGAACTACGAACTCATCGAAGACAGAGCAAACCAACCCAGTTTTTTAATTTTCATGAAAAAGCAAGTGAATTTGAAAGAATTGAAGGAAGGATAAGACTGAAAATGAAAAGGGTACCAGGCAATTCCTCAGGATCAAACTTGTAGACATCAGTCTCTCCGATTGCTTCGACTCTGAGTTTTTTCCGGCGGATCTTTCTCTTGAGATAATACACAACAAGCTCCTCATCAGTCGGATGAAACCTAAAACCTGGAGCTAAACCTCCGTTCTCAGCCGTCAAATCCATCACTTCGTCTCTCCCTCTTCCTATTACAGAGAATTTATAAAAAAACAAAAAAAGAAAAAACCCTAAAAAGTTCAGATTTTTTTGTACCAAATGAAAGAAGAAGAAAGAAGAAGAGTCGTTTTTTTTTTGTTAAGTTTTTCATTTAATTTAATTGGGGCATTTTTGCGTGGAGAGGAAGGTTTGGATTTGTGAGACGACACGTCGGATAAGTGTCTGATCGCAGAAAGCGTGAGATTCACGCGCTTTTAATACCAATATGGGCCTATCAAAACTGGGCCTTTCTTTTCCTTCTGTAAATGCCCAATAAAATTTGCATTTTGCTTCTGCAATTGACTAGAACACATCAGAAGTGTCTAGAGAGAGCTTTGGTCTGTATATATTTTTTTCATACAACACATTTGTATTCTCCAGAAAAAATTTGTATCTTTTGTTACTCTGTTTCTCTGTTGACAAATGAGGTATTTTTTGTGATTAAGTGTTGTTTTGTTGCTATGAAACTGTATTATTTGATCATGAAGTCGTTTTGATTTCTAAATGAGGTTGGTGAGTTTTTTTCTTGGTTTTGATATGCTTTCGAAATTTTCAGTAGACATCCAACGGTGAAGTGGGCGCAAAGATCTGATAAGGTTTACATAACCGTGGAATTGCCGGATGCTGAAGATGTTAAGGTGAAGCTTGAGCCTCACGGCAAGTTCTTTTTCTCTGCTACGAGTGGACCTAGCAAGACACCGTACGAGGTGGACATTGATCTGTTTGAAAGTGTTGATGTGAATGTAAGTACAAAGATCGAATTTGTTTGTTTGTATGTGTTCTTGTATTCAGTTTTGGATCTTTTGGAGATTGTGATTTTGGTTGGGATGATTGGTAGGAGAGCAAGGCGAGTGTAAGCTCGAGGTGTATATGTTACATGGTGAAGAAAGCTGAGAGCAAATGGTGGAACAGATTGATTAAGCAAGAAGGGAAAACTCCAGTGTACTTGAAAGTTGATTGGGATAAATGGGTTGATGAAGATGAAGATAAAGGTATAAGAATGATTACTTAACCCTGAAAGAGCTTAATTATACTTATCTTAACTTAGCTGACTCTTTAATTATTTGCCAGGAGGAGCTGATGATATGGACTTTGGAGATTTTGATTTCAATGTAAGGCCAATAATTTTGCGTGAAAGATTAACCATATTTCTTCGACGTATCAATAAGGAAACTAATGTATTGTTGTTGCTTATTTTTTTTGTTTTTTTAGAGTCTCAACATGGGAGACACTGATGGCATTGGAGATGAAGGTAAGGATTTGGACATGTATAGGATCTTAGATTAGTGCTGTTTTGAGAAATTGAAGAAGTTTTTGTATCAAGTACATTTGAGGATTAGGTTTGGTTTAGTGATGAGATGTTTTCTTACAGAAGGTGATAGTGATATGGAGGAAGAGACTACGGCAGAGTCAAAGGTAGCGGAGAAGATTGAAGAAGAAGAAAATGCAGAGAAAGATAAAGAAGCTGCATCAGAGGTGAAGAAGAATTAAGTTTGATCATCTTATGTTAAGATTGTCCTACTGATCTTGCACCTTTCTCTTTGAACTTTATATGGTATATGTGACTTTCAGATATTTTGATGTAGTGGTGTGAAGGATGATGTGGGAGATTGGAGATTTGTAGTTTCTATATATATTTGTCATAAACTAGTCTTAACATAAAATGTGATTGCAAGTCGAGAGTATAAACATTAACGCTACAAAAGTATATAGTCATGTTGTGTACTGATATGGTTTTATATTTGAATAATCTTCTATATTAAAATTGTTTATTATTATTGTTAAAATTTAATCTTGTAAACTGATCCTGTAAACAAAACTGCCTTATGGTGAAAGAAGAAACAAATGAATCAAATGAAATTATAAGTTAACCGCTGAGATTCTATTTCAATTTTTGTTCATTGACATGATAAATTTTTATCAATGGAATCGTTTTTTAAAATAAAAATGTCATTTTAAACAATTTTTTAAGATTTCCATGAGCTATTTATCAATTTTTTGCGACGGTTTAATTCATTGGAATTAGAGTTTCATGCGGCAAAGGTCAGCAGAAAAGCTTAAAGACGTGTCTTTCATCTCATTTCTATCTTCATACTTACTTTAATCAGTTTTCGTAAAACTAAAACACATTGTGTTTTTAAGGCATTTTTGTTGTTGTTGTTGGGTTTGTTTAATGCCACAAAAAAGAAAAAAAAAATTATCGTTAGGCCATTTCTATTGGGCCAACATTTTGGGTGTTTTAAACTTTTATAAAATAAAACATATAAAGAATAATGGATAAAAAACATGTTATTGAGTCTTGATGTAGAACTGGACCAGTTCTTGGGTGACGTGGCAACTCGTGATTGAATACAATTTTTTGTAAAGGAGAAAACATTTATTTGTTTGGAGGAAGTTTTGTTTTTTTTTTTTTTATTTATATCTTTAATGTTTTTTTGTTTCATAAAAAATTGGTATTGTATTTTGAATTTTAGTATAAGTTTTTTAAGTTCGCAATTTAAATATTATTTTTTAAAGTTTTTAAAATTGTAATATGTTTGTTTGTTTGTTTTTATTTATATCTTTAAAGTTTTTTTTGTTTCATAAAAATTTGGTATTGTATTTTGAATTTTAGTATAAGTTTTTTAAGTTTGCAATTTAAATGTTATTTTTTAAAGTTTTTAAAATTGTAATATGTTTGTTTGTTTTATTTATTTATATCTTTAATGTTTTTTTTGTTTCATAAAAATTTGGTATTATATTTTGAATTTTAGTATAGGTTTTTTAAGTTTGTAATCTAAATATTATTTTTTAAAGTTTTTAAAATTGTAATATATTTTAAGTTATTATATTATTAAATTTTATAATCTTAAACATGTTTTCCAATAACCAAACTTCTTAAATAAAAAATCTAAATTAATGATTTAACATTATATTAATAATATTTTTATTATAAGAACACTCATATCAGTTATCTGAATGCAGATGCCCTTAGAAAAAGTATATGAGTATTAAATCAAAAAGTTGTGAGTTGAACCAAACGTGAAAGCTGTAAAGTTAGCAAAAACCGACAACTACACCAAAGAAGGCTAATCGAAGAATATGTTCTTTGCCTATAGACTCAACAGTCAACACTATATTTATAATCCTATTATCCGAATGTAATAATATAATATAACACACAAAATATATATATCATCAACTAATATAATCTATATCTAAAATAATATTTTTATTTATGGACTAGCAAATAAAATATATTTCTTCCGACAAAAAAAATAATACATATGTATATACTGTAAAGACAAAATACATAAAAATATCTTACTTTTCTGGTAGAAGAAAATTCAATAATAGAGCCGACCGACCTATGCCGGTGCAAACGCCACGCAATATCAGAGCCAATTCATTCATTTATCAAAACCTTTGTCAGTTTCCCCCAAAAAGTAACCTTACTTATTAGGTTTCTGAGGTTTTTTCAATTCAATCAGTGAATGAATCGTCCATGTGAAGCTTTTGTTTGATTGCTTTTACATTCCCTTTTCTTTTTCTTTACTCCTCCTCTCTAGATTCGTTTCAAGAAAGATACTTGTATTTTTCTTTTCTTGTTATCAACGCAACAAGTTCATCATATTAAAAAAAACTCAATAAAATTATAGTACTAAAAAGTTTTCAATATGAGACCTGATACTAGTATTATTTATACTCTGGTTTACTTCTTTTTATGGAATTTAACTTAGTTTTAGATATTATTTAAAAATACACAACCACATCGAGATTCCCTCCTTAAATTACCGACTCAAATAATAATAATAATAAATCCGAAATCTAAAATTTAATAAACAAAAAGTAGATAAACGAATCATAATCTCACGTCACTAGCTCCCGTTCCGACACTCTCTCTTTCCGACCACTGTTGTCTAATAAACTCAAACCCTCTGCAAATTGTCTTCTTCGCTTCAAACTCCATCGTCACTTCTCTCTCCTCTCCGCCGGAAACAACCGCCGGCATTCCCTCTTTCCCGTCATGGAACTCAAGAGCTTCCGCCGCTCTTCTTCCTTCATATTCCTCCTCTCAGGTTCTTCATCTCATTTCTTTACTTTATCAAAAAATTACTAACAGTACGTCGTTTTAACCTCTCAATGTGACTATATATATACAGTAACGTTTATTATCCCAACGGCGATAGCTTCAATCGGAGTAAACTACGGCCAAATCGGAGACAACCTCCCATCACCGTCCGAAGTAATCCCACTGATAAAATCAATCGGAGCGACGAAAGTAAAACTGTACGACGCGAATCCACAGATCCTCAAAGCTTTCGCCAACACCGGGATCGAATTCATCGTCGGACTCGGAAACGAGTACCTCTCCAAGATGAAAGATCCGTCGAAAGCATTGACATGGATCAAACAAAACGTTACTCCATTTTTACCGGCGACTAACATCACCTGCATCACTATCGGAAACGAGATCTTAGCTCTCAACGACTCATCGCTCACCCTCAGCCTCCTCCCCGCGATGCAAGGGGTTCACTCTGCTCTAACCACCGCGGGACTCTCCGATCAAATCTCCGTAACCACCGCACACTCGCTCTCCATCCTCAAAACCTCGTTCCCGCCTTCCGCCGGGGAGTTTCAACCGGATCTACTCGACTCGCTCACCCCGATCCTCGAGTTCCACCGGAAAACAGAGTCTCCGTTCTTGATCAACGCGTACCCTTTCTTCGCTTACAAAGGCAGCCCTAAAGAGGTGCCTCTCGACTTCGTTCTGTTTCAGCCGAACCAAGGAGTCGTGGATCCGGCCACCGGGTTTCACTACGACAACATGCTCTTCGCTCAGATCGACGCCGTGTACTCTGCTTTAGCGGCGGCCGGGTATAAGTCTTTGAGAGTTGAGATATCGGAGACTGGGTGGCCGTCTAAAGGTGACGACGACGAGTTCGGAGCTACGCCGGAGAACGCGAAGAGGTACAACGGGAACTTGATCAAGATGATGATGAGTGGTAAGAAGACTAAAACGCCCCTGAGACCTAGCAACGATCTCAGTATTTACGTTTTTGCCCTTTTTAATGAGAACTTGAAACCTGGTCCGACGTCGGAGAGGAATTATGGGTTGTTTAAACCTGATGGGACTCAGGCTTATTCACTTGGGTTTACTTTAAACGATGTCGTGAGAGGGGCTAGTGGCGGCGGTGGTGGGAATACTAGTAGTAGCGGTGGAGGAGGAGGAAAGGCGCCGGTGTCACCGGTTTCTCCGGTGGCGCCGGATAGTGCCTCAACTGGCTATTTGGCTATTTCGTATGCTCCCGTAACGGTAAGATTCTTCGAATTGTCTTTTCTTAAAGTTTTAGTAAAGCATAAGATTCGATTTTACAACCTCTTAGGTTAAATATTCTATTTAAGGATTTTTTCTTTTATATAAGATTTTTTTTTAATAAATGGTTAGTATTAGTAGCAATCCAAAAATTTGCTAAATTTAAAGTCCAATGTGATACTATTACGACCAAAACATGTAACCTAACTACACCTCTAGTATTAGTGTCACTATCCTGTTTTAATCTCTTCTATTTTGGGTTATTAAACTATGATGCTAAAATTTACATTTGAGTGTGTGAAGTGATAAAATATGCTTTTATGCGAAAATTATTGCAGGGGAAAAGAAAAGGGGAAGGTGCAATATTGTCAATGGCGGTGGTGATGATGAGCATGTTACTGGCGAGACACTTACTTTGATTACACGAAACTGAGTTAACTTGTAGAAGCAAAAGCTATATCCAAGCCTTTTGCATTCTTCCAAATTCCAGACTACTGCTTGAGCTATTTTCACGGCTATTTTTTTTCCCATATAATATTTATGTTAGAAATTCATTTTGCACCATATGTAGCACGAGGAGTCACACTCAATTCACTTCTATATTACCAATCAATAATACTCTTATTATGTTAGTGAGGTTCGGTTTAATATCTTTCTTTTCTTGACTATTACATTAATCAATAAAAAAGTAAGTAAATTTATTATGTACATCGATCTATCAGGTCTATAACTAATGTACATATTTTAGCTATATAGCTTTCTTTTATTAAAAACCTGAAACTGTTGCATGACATGTTGAAAATGTTAAGTTGTTAACCTTAACATGGTGAAAAGATGAATTATCAAAGGTAATTGAGATGTTTCTACAATCTGGGCATATGTATTGTCCCTGAAGTGAAAATACATACAACACAAGGTAAGAACAAACATAGAAGAGGCAGTAAGTTCCAATACAATTTTTTCGGCTACTTCATCATCTGGACGGACGACCATCTCAGTCTTTAACTTCAATATATAGTTTTTCTTGTTCAAGTCTTCATGGTCGACCGTACTTGTTTGATGAATCAATTACACATTCAAACAAACAAATAAAAAATTTAAGCAAATACATATTTTGTTTTTTGAAATGTTTCTAAACCATTTTGTTGTTATTAGTATTTTAACCATCGTAGCTCTAAATAGTTACAATTTTCATATGAATGACAATAACGTCCATATATGTTTGAAAATGAATCTCTTTACCGATTGGAAACCAACAATAGCTAAGATAGATGGTAAAGTTGTTGGTTTAAATTTTGATTAATATCGTGAACCAAGAAATTAAGACCGAGTCTGATTCACATCCAAAGAAGAATAGCCAATCAAGACCACATAATATATATGTTGCAAGATTTACTTAGCTGGTAAACACTCATGTAAAACAAAACAGTAATGATTAGTAAACTATGTCTTTGAATATCTCAACGATGATAAGAACAATATGCCAATAGTATAATATGTTTTTCACTGCCCAAACTGGGCAAGAAAAGTAATTAAAAAGAACTCTTACAAAACAATCTATCAGTCTTTTTGGAAGAAAATATAGAGCATGATGAGACCAATAAATGAATCTTGAGGAAAGTAGCAAACTTTCTCTAAATCCTCAAAATTAAATGAAAGGATTTTTTCCACTAATCCACTTTCATTCTCGATGTCTCTGATTCACTTCTCACTCTTTGATAGAACAAAATGTAAGCAGCTGAAGTCTTGATCTCCAATTCATTTACAGCAGAAACACGACGATCATCAAAATAGTACCATTTGTTTTCATCCATCAACTGCATAAGTAAAGAGCCCACACATTAGTTTCCATGATAGACTCATATTAGAAACAAAAAAATTAAAATAGATTACAAAATGCACAAAACCTTAGCGTAAGCAGTGTAGTGACCACCTCCCATGCCACCATAATGATTGCTAATGGCATATAGCTCATAAAGATATGACTGACCGTCTTTGCTCGTCATGTACTTGCTTAAATCTAGATTGTGAATTGGAAAATTCACAAATGTATGAATCTTATTCTTGAAATGTCTGCTATATGTAAATCGTTTTAGGTGGAACACAAGAATATCTGGCAACTTCCACAAGTCTAGCTTCTTATTCGCTTGTTTATGTTCTTTGCAGCCAGGACAATACCACATATCATCTGATCCTAGAGGCTCTTCTGCTAGAAATGCTTCCAAACATGAAAACAAAGATATTTCCTCTTGGCTTGTCTTCTTCGCTAAAAAATTTGTTTTATGAACCTCAGGTAAATCATTCAAGTAATTGGAATCATACTTTTCATGCAACTTTTCGTTCCACTTGACTATAACCTTTGTAACACTTCCAGGATTTACAATGGAATCAAACTCAAGTGGCTCAAGATTGGAAGAATAGTAATCTGGCATTAAAAGGCTGAAGGCTCTATCATCAACTGTATTATCCTTCGTTCTAGTGTATATAGATGATACACTTCCGGATGATTCATCTGCAACATCGGGATTCTGGAAATTCTTGTTTCTACTATGAACTATAGCTGACATATCAACCCGACGTAGGGCTGATAGCGATTTAGAGATGCTTGCATCAATGTCAGTTCCACTAAGTGGTTCTTGATTGATATAAGTAACAAGGGGAGTTCCAAAATGCTTCAGGGCTATGCCACAATCAAACCTGTGAAATTTGAGAGCATTCATTAGAAATAGAACTCAAGAAGAAAAAACAAATTTTTGAATTACAATTATAAAGTAAGCAAGCTGACTTTTCTTGGTCCATATGAAGAACTTCAAGCTTGACTTTTCCTGGTACTTTATGCGTATCGTTAAATCGATACGCCACAATTTTGTCATTGTTTTTAATTGAACTAAGCAACTCCATAGGATTCTCAAAATACTTGAAGACCTTGTAGTTATAAACCTAGGAGGACAAACATCAAATTTAACTGAGTCTTTTTTTACAAGATGTAAGGACAACACATATATGTAAGAAAAGGACTCCACCAAAATTATTACCTCTGCGAGTAAAAGGCTTTCGTCATTGTTCAAACAGCAAGCAATACCTAATGCATTACTGAGATCTCTACATGAACCATGTTTAGGAACTCTTACAGTGTATGGCATCGGAAGATGGCTTCCATCACAATAAATCATTGTAACAGTCATTGGTCGAGTGCGACTTGATGGTAATGGCAAAGATAAGTACATGAAGGGATCAAAAGTGATTGAGATTTTTCCACAATCTGGGCATACCAGTGTTAGACTTGTATTGTCCCTGAAGTGAAAACACATACAACATAACAAAGAAAGGCAAATAACTTCCAATACATTTTTTTGTTAACAATAACATCAAATATGTGTTAGGGGGGAAAGAGGTAATAAATGCTTATCTGACAAACATCAACTATCACCGAGTCATTTTGGGCCTTGTGATATTTCCACTTTTCTTCGGCTACTTCATCATCTGGACGACCATCTGAGTCTTTAGCTTCAATATAAGGTTTTATTTTTACTTTGTTCAAGTCTTCATGGAGCCCATCTAACAGGAAAGCCAGCATTTCCTGAGCAATGAGCTAAAATATCATACATGGAGAAAAAAAAAAGGCACTAGTTTCCTAGGGTGAGAAGAAGTAATAAAGCCAAGAGATACAACAAATTTTCTCCAACTATTAAGCATTCACCATAAACCATTAAGGAAAACATGACTTACTTGAGAATCATGTTGATCATAACCACCAAATTGTGGAGCAAATAGAACTAACTTTTTCTTAAAATCACGTGGCGAAACTTTATCATATCCAATCGACCATAATTTCCTCAAAAGTTCACCAAATGCGAGTGCAAGCTCACCCTGCATTAGATATATAGATTCATTTCACTGGCTTTAGATGAGAGGTTAGAAACAAAAACAACAATTTTCAATTACTTACACGCATTCCTAAAGGATTGTATGCATTTATGTCGGAGTTGTAGTCTTGTAGAAAATATTCAACAATAGGGGGTGTATGGGCCAGACACTAAAGAACACTATTCATGAAGCATGTATTTCCTAAATTCTGTAATCCTGCTAAACCTCTCTTGTCTCGTATCCCAAAACTACTCAAAAAAACATCCTCTTCCAAAGTATTTCTTTGAAATAGGCTAAACTTGGAATCCTTGGAATGACCATTAGGTACGGTTTCCCCATCAAACATTATATTCATAGCAACTGGCGCCCTTGTAGGTTTTAGAGGTACCAATGCCAATTCAGTTTTAGTCAAGCTCATTTCAGTTTGAGATAATGTAGAACCATCCACTTCAAGAAGAATCTACACGGAATACACGAAAAATGACAAACAAAAATATATATGGTCAAAAAAAGAAAGTCAAAACGAGATGTTGGTTCAATGACAATTTAAGAGCTCAAAAGCACAAAATAATTCACCTGAAATAATGGGAACAAACATAGATCAACAACAAGAATAATATCCAAACCATCCAACAAAAAATTCATAAAAGAATTATAACTTTAAGTACAAACAATAATAAAGGCAAAGGCAATCTATCAAAAAGTTCTATGTAACCGAGCGGGTTTTAAAGACACACTTACATTCTGATTTAGTTGAAGGCATGATTCCTCCACGCTTTTGTTAGATGAAGGATCCAAGAGTACATTTTTTTTCTTCTCGAAGTAATCCCAAATGCGAGCCTACTTATACAAATCAAATATAGAGTAACTACTACATCTCTAATAAAAAGAACTGAGATATATATTACCCAAAACAAAGAAAATGAAAGCAAATACCTTATCTTTTGCTACCCCTCTTACATCACAAACTATCTCATAAAGTTTGCCTATAGAAGCCTGAAACATCAATAATTCATATGACACATGGTCTTTCCCTTAAACTCTCCAAATGGTATGCAGTAATTTGTTTGTTCACTGCCTAAAAATACAGATCTAAGGTAGAACGAGAGGACACAATACCTGTTTGCTCAACCTTATGATGGTCATGGTGTCATCTCTATTGTCTGTCAACTTAAGACATAGTGGATAAACCTCTACATTAAAGCTCTTGTTGTAAAACCCTTGGCAGATTAATCTCCTTGGTATTGGAGGACCTCCTTTATACCTGAAATATATATAAGCAAATTATATTATTGAAGGTATCTTTTGATGGTAAATGCAAGAGGGCAACGATAATATATGTAAGAAAAATGGTTGATATCGTGTCAGTGTCATCATTAAAAAAAAAAACGTAATAAATTGGTGATTTATAACATAAAGTTATATATTATGTTTCTATATAGGACATATATATATATGAGAAAATCACCATTCCACGAGTTTATTCCAAGCTTTTAGAGGAACGAGAGCGTATTCAATCCCTTCCTCCAACATCATGCGAAGTTGAGGATCACTAATGTCACTTTCACTTTCAATAATATCATGATTGTCAATTGTTCCAGGTCTGGTAACTTTTGAAGTATCTCCACTGGGAAATTCTACCGTTAGTATCCCAACAAATCTTTGCCAGCTTGTGTACCATCTGCACTAACAGATAAACATTAAGATACATTGAAATCTAGGCTAAAGATATATTATGTATAATACTAAGAGAAAAACATTCATTAAATAACCTGTTAGAAGTAAAAACAAGGAAATAAATGTATAGTACAAGAGTAAAGATCATGCATGATGCTGATGACTAAATCATCATCAATCGATTTGCTAAAATAAAATCAAAATGATTACAAAGTACTATGGAAACTAGATGCATTATGCAAATCTAGAACATGTCACATGTGATCTAAAAGTTCAAAGAAAACTAAAGAAAGATGACCTGTTTGAGATAACGAAATACAAGTTTCCATCTTTCAAATCAGCCTCAGCTTCGCTAATCAGTTCCGTCACAATACGTTTCTCTTCCTCAGGAGTGCAGGGAAACTCACAAACTCGGATGGATTCAGAATTAGGGATTGTCATAGTACTTGAATCAAACTACAATTTTTAAAAACCAAGATTTATCAAACTAAACCACACGAGCAATATTCAAAACTTATATTCGGGATATGACCAACTTACATCAAATCGCGATAATAATTTTTTCCTCTGTCAAAGACAGACAAAGAAGTATTATAAATAAATAAATAAATCTTATATTAGAGGAAAATGAAGAGAAAGAGAACAAACCACAACAGAAAAACAATCAGAAGAGATGATAAGAAGAGAAGAAGAAACTTTGATCCCTTTTTTTATGCATGTCTTCTTTGATCATCTTCACTATCTTTTTCATTTATTTTTTAATATTATTTATTGTTATTATTAATGTCTCTATGATTTTATACTATATATTTATTATTTTTTTAAAAATTATCTTTTTATAAAGAAATTTTTTATCTTTATATTTATTAGATTTGGATTTGAATTATAAAGAGTAGGAATTGTTTTCCTTACCAGT
Organism: Camelina sativa; assembly: GCF_030686135.1. Taxonomy (NCBI): domain Eukaryota; kingdom Viridiplantae; phylum Streptophyta; class Magnoliopsida; order Brassicales; family Brassicaceae; genus Camelina; species Camelina sativa. The sequence goes on from NC_141893.1 coordinate 16,568,127, forward strand.
ATTGTTGTTACCTTAAAAAGAGTTAACCCTTTGTAAAAGAAAAATACATTATATTAAGTTGGCTTGTCCTCTAATTTTTCTTATCTAGTTTGCGTAAATAGAAGCAAATTGACACATTTTTAATTATTTTTTTCAATTTAAAATGGTATATATTTTTTCCATGGAACATAGATATACTTTTTTAATAAAAATTGCCTTTTAGAATAATTTTTTCTTAATCTCTTTTGGAAGTTTGCACTACAGAGGCTAGAAGATGTATAATGGACAAGTAACTATTTCTACAATTGTCTTATTTCCTGTTCAATAAATTTGTCTTTTGATTTAATTAGTGAAAAAATTGTCTTTGCTAATCTCATTTTTTTATTTAATAAAAGAAATCATTTAATTAGGGAATCAAATGAAAAAGGAAATATTTTTAAATGAAAAAGGAAATATTTTTTAAAAGAAAAATCTTCAAAAATCTTTGGTAAGTTTTTTTGTAGACTTCAAAAATATCATTAAACAAACTTATAGTTAGTCTGCGTAGTTCTATAAACTTTGGTTAAGTCTTCACATTTTTGGTAGACTTCAAAAATATATTAGCCAGACTTATAATTACTCTGCGTAGAATCATAGACTTTGGTAAAGTCGTTGGATTTTCGGTAGACTTCAAAAAAATATTAAGCAGACTTATTGTTAGTCTGCGGAGATTCATATACTTTGATAAAGCCTTCGCATTTTTTGTAGACTTTAAAAATATATTAAGCAGACTTATAGCTAGTATGCGGAATAATCTAGACTTTTGTTAAGTCTTTGCATTTTCAGTAGACTTCAAAATAAATATTAAGCAAACTTATAGTTAGTCTGCGGAGTAATCTAGACTTTTGTTAAGTCTTCGTATTTTTGGTAGACTTCAAAAATATATTAAGCAGACTTATAGCTAATCTGCTGAGTAATCTAGTATTTTCGGTAGACTTTAATAATATATTAAGCAGACTTATAGCTAATCTGCGAAGTTCTATAGACTTTTGGTTAAATCTTCGTATTTTCAGTAGATTATAAAAATATATTAAACAGACTTATAGATAGTCAGCGGAATTCTATAGACTTTAGTTAAGTCTTCAAAATATATTAAGCAGACTTATAGTTAGTTTGTGGAGTTATTTAGACTTTTGTTAAGTCTTCGTATTTTTGGTAGACTTCAAAAATATATTGAGCAGACTTATAATTAGTCTGCGGAAATTCATAGATTTCGGTAAAGTCTTCACATTTTTGATAGACGTCAAAATATATTAAGCAGACATTTAGCTAATCTGCAGAGTTCTATAGACTTTGGTTAAGGCTTTGAATGGGAGGACAAAAAATAGCAGATCACCCTTTAATGCAGTCATCCTATCACTAAGGCATTGAATAGGATAACATATAAAAAGCGGTGGACCCGCACATACAATTATTTTGTCTTAAAAGCACCATTCAACTTTTTTTTTTAAGTTAATGCAGTTTCTCTGTCTGCAGTTTTTTTTTTTTTGTCTTTTAGCCATAATTGCAGTAGAAACACCAATAAATTCGCCCACAACATTTTTGAAGCTGTCCATCAGCAAATCAGTTAATAAGCCCACAGATTCAACACATTTACCTTTCTTCACTCTTACAACAAAACACAAAACACATTCCTATCAACTCTATTTCCATTCATCTTCTCTCCATCAAAGGTATTTTTTTTTTATAAATAAACACATTTTTTATTTTTATTTTATATTTATAACATCTATTTTTTTTTTATACAGAATTCAAAAGACAATCAAATATTCTACTCTATCACTTCTTGTTTCCACATTTTTTGTTGAAAGGTGTGTATTTTTATTTTATAAATAAATGTATTTAGATTATATAATATGTTAGTAGTTTTATTTATGCTATATAATATTTGTTGTAACATTCAATTTTTTTTTACAGAATTTAAAAGACAATCAAAACTTCTACATATCACCTCTTGTTTCATATTCTTTTGTTGAAACTTGAAAAGTATGTATTTTTATTTAATAAATAAATATATTTATGCTATACAATATGTTAGTAGTTGATTCTGGCTATCCAAATAAACAAAGTTTTCTGGCTCCTTATAGATCTTCACGGAATGGGGTTGTTAGGTATCATATGTCACAGTTTTACAATGGTCCTCCTCCTAGAAACAACAAGAACTATGTAATCGTTGTCATGCATCACTACGTTATGTCATTGAGAGGACATTTGGAGTTTGGAAGAAGATATGGAGGATTCTTTGTGAGTTTCTTAGATATGACACTCATGTTAAAAAAAGAGTGGTGATGGCTATAATGGGACTATATAACTTTATCAGAATTTCAAATTATTTTGATGAAAACTTTGTTGAAGTAATAGAGCATACTAATATTAGCGACACAAATTCAGAGAATGGCGAAGGTGACATGGAGACTACGGCTATTGTTGATGGAGATCAAATGACAAACATTAGAGAAAATATTGCAGATATGTTATGGAAAAATCAAAATACTTTTCATTAAACTATTCTAAGTTTTATTTTTGTTATATTTGGATAATTTGTGTTTAATGTTTTCAAATTGTGAAATTATTTAGAAAATAATCTATATTAAAAAAAAGTTATGTTTATTTTACAATAATTTTATCGTTTGTTTAAATAAATTTGCTAAATTTGTTGTGTTTTTAATTAATTTACACTTTAGTATATGATTTACACTGTTTGATTTGCTTTTACCATTCAAACATATAATTTAGACTGCTCAATCAATAAATCTGCACTTTTCCAGCATGATCTGCATGATCTACACTTGTTCAGCATGATCTGCAACGCTTGAACTGCTTTTACCATTTGGAACCTAAGTCACAGTTCAAGAATTTTTCTACTTTTAGGTTTTGAATGGGAGGACAGAAAAAAAACAGATCACCCTTTAATGCAGTTCTCCTATCACTAAGTCACCATTCAAGAATTTTTTTACTTTTAAAAGTTAATGTAAATGAACTGTGTGCAGTTCATATTTTTTTGTCTTTTTGTGGTAAATGCAGGAGAAATACATGCAGATCTGGTCTACAGTTTTTTGATGTTGTTCACTCTTGATCTGCACTTGAATAACCAAATTTGCTTGATCCATTTTTGTTCTGCTTGATTTGCTTGAACCGCTTGATCTGCTCTGCTCGATACGCTCTCTCCATTCGTAGCCTTAAAAGTTAATGCAGATGAACTGTGTGCAGTTCATATTTTTTTTGTTTTTTTTGTGGTAAATGCAGGAGAAATACATGCAGGTCTGGTCTACAACTTTTTTGATGCTGTTCACATTTGATCTGCACTTGAACAGCCAAATCTGTTTGATCCACTTTTGTTCTGTTTGATCTGCTTGAACCGCTTAATCTGCTCTGCCCGATACGCTCTCTCCATTCGGGGCCTAAGTCTAGTATATTGTAGCAGAATTTTAATATTAGATTCAGCAGACTTGTTTGGTAGTAGTTCAAAAAAAAAAATTTAATAGTCATTGTATCCACAGTCAAATGATAAAGGTTCAGAATTAACAATAATTCAGCCCAGAAATTCAATAAACTTGAACAACTAAAACTAATTAAAAAAAAAGAAAGAGAAAGACGTAAGAGATCTTATGTTGTTGAGAATGATGTTTCACGTTGGAAGCGACAGACACATGGAGAATGAAAAAAAGTCAATATAAAGTTAATACTATTAAATCAGGTTTTAAACAATTAATATCTTTTCATAATTATTTAGATATTAAAATTAATTATAATAATTTTATGAACTATACATATCTTTACTATTTGAAAAGAAAAAGGATACTTTTGGTAATATGAAATTAGTACACAAAAAGTAAGTTAGTCTGACAATAAAAATAAAAAGAGAATTATTAATAAAAGTGGGTTACCATGGGTAATTCTCTCTTCTTTTTTTAGGTTTTTAAATATATATATTTGGCTATAATTAAAGCACACATGAAGATAATAAGACAAAAGCACACATCAAAGTAGATTGTTGTTGATAAGGTTCCAAAATATGTTCCTCATTAGATATGAAAATGTTTATAAGGTACATTTGGATTGATAACCACTACTAGTCAGAAACTGAAGTATAGATAAGTTACTTATAAGATTTTTGCAAGGTTTGATACATATTTTATAGGGAATATGCACTAGATAGCATAAAAACCAAACATAATTAAGAAACTACCAAATTTTGTACAATATATGTCGTTGCCAGGGGGTGTTGTAATTACATTGTTGGCCTTACGTAGGCGAACACCATATAGGGGATATAAATAGTAGGTAGGTATCACTCTGTCTATTTTTTATCAGTAAACAACATGTTGTATGGTAAAAAACCAAGTAACCAATGATTATTGTTTCGCATATCAACTAACATACAACTGTCATTACCCTGCCAATTTTGTTCTTTGACATGCCCGAACAATTGTCTGAGTAGTTTACTACATGTGTTTTGTCAAAACACATCTATATTACAATTCACCAACTGTTATTTTTCATAACAAACTTCACCCAATGCAACATAATATCTCTTTCTACAATTCTGTCACATCTTAAGCAACGCAACTTGATTTTCAAAAAATACCCATTTTTCTATGTCACTTTTTAAATATACTCTTTCATGTTGTCTATTTTCAAAAATACCCCTTTTCTATGTATAAAATAACTAAATTCTAAACCCTAAACTCCAAATACTAAATCCTAACCCCTCAAAACTATATCTTAATTGTAAAATAGAGAACCCAAACCTAAAACAAAAATTCTAAATATTAATTTAACATTTTGAAATTGTGTAAAAGAAGGTAAAAATGAATATGTTAAAAAAAAAAAGGGTATTTCTAACAAATTATCTATAATGATGAACGTATTTTCCTAAAATAACATGTCTTACAATGAAAAAGACTATAGTTGTTCCCATGGTTGTTGCCCTACCACTCGATTGTTAACCATCTTCTTCGGCTTTGGTATACACTTTAGCCTATTTATTAAAATCCCATATTGTTCCCTCAAATTACATATTATTGTATGAGATTACGACCCATTTATTAAAATACATGTCGTTCACTAAAATTACATGTTATTGTATGATATTACGATTACATCATTGCCTACTCAATTACATGTTATTGTATGAGATTACAACCCATTTATTAAAATCTCATGTCGTTCACTAATAATACATGTTATTGTATGAGATTATGACTCCATCATTGCCTACTCACAGACTTGTTCCCTACCTATATGAGACTGTTGTCGGCAATACAGATTTCCCGCCTATTTCTTTAGGACACTTCTGTCATGTTGCCCGTACAGAAAGTGGTAGTTACCACACTTCTCTGACGATGTGGTATTTCCTGAGTTTTCAGCCAAAACTGTGTTATTCAGTAATCTTACCTTATTTTATAAGTTTTTTTTGTATGCATATTTTAAAGTTTGATTTTTACCAATCATACTTTTTAAGTTTAAATTTCCTAAAAAGTTCTCCAAAATGTTTTGATAGCGTTTTTAAATGCAGGAATTCATAACTTCAATTTTATTCAAAGTCACAATCTATTATTTTGAGGTAAAATTCTCTACAACAATCTATACTAATATAATTGCAACACTTTTTGCTCAAAAATATGTTTTGAGAAACATTTACCATTGAATGCCATTAAATGCTTATATTCATATCCAAACAAGTTTAGTTAACTCTCTCCAGTATCCTTATAACCAAACACAGTTTAGATATTTTAAATATCCATATATATATATATATATATAATATTTTACAATTAATATAGATAATTAGAAGATTTATTCCAGATTAAAAAAAAATATTCTCCTATCATCTATTTTTGATTTTAAATTTTAAATGTAGTTAATCATCATATAATACATAAAGTTAATAAAATGAATTTTTTTCTGCATATATCGTGATTTGAATATTTTTAAACAAACATATATTACTAATTAATATAAAACGTGTGTTTAACATATATATATATATATATATATAGTAAATTTACCGTATATAGAAGAAGTTATAATTTATAACTGATATATCTAAACTTAATAAAAAGTTTAAAATTATGAATATTTAAACATATTAAAATTTCAAATTGAAACAACCCATCTTTTTTTTTAATATAAAACTCTAATGGTCCCATACCCACTAATCCAACAAATAAATCCATTAATAATAATCCAAAACCAACAAAGTCAATAAGCAAACACCAGCATCCTACAATGTTTTAATGACTCAAATCTAGCAACCTAACAATAGCTAGACCACAATCGATCAAACCTCTAGAACATCCTCCTCTTCACTGTCCTGATTTCTTGATCACATTTTGCCTTTACATGTGCCACAACATAAAAGAGAGGCGTAAGTATTACGAGAAATACTTAGTGAGGCAATCCTCCCATCTACTGAGCTATACACAAAAGTAATAAGAACTCCAAGCACAAATAACAATCAGAATAAAACATAAACAACCAAACCACAAGCATCATCAGTTGGGAACTGCATCGATAGTTGGGAACTGCATCGATAGTTGGAAACTGCATCGACCGACACACGCCTTGTGCCGACCGATGCAACTCTCTCTGCATCGAACGATGCACGCCTTGCATTGACCGATGCATCGCGCCTTGCGTCGACTGATGCACACCTTGCGTCAACCGATGCATCGCGCCTTGCGTCGACCGATGCACACCTTGCAACGACTGATGCAATTCTCCAAATCCCTAGATGCATTGACCGATGCACTCCTTGAATCGACCAATGCATCACCACGATTGTTCACGAATCCTCGTGACTGTATCGGTCGAGAATCGTCTCCCATCATCACCAAAAACCAGTCATAGGGAACCACGAAAACCATAACAACAAGGCAAAACAATCCCTAAATCATAGAAAAACACAAAGAACTTATAGATCTCATGCTCAGATAAGCCAAGGTCATGCACTCACCTTGAGAATGACGGATCTGACTCTACAAGCAAGAAAACATACCCCAGCAAGCCCTAACACGCTCTCCAAACTCGGATCTCCACTCCCATAGAAGAAAACTTTCAAGAACAGCACCAAAACTCACGCAAAACTCAATGAAAACCTTTTAGAACTTTTCTTCTCTTAAATACTCGGCCTCAGGGTTTCCAAACCCAAAAACGCAACAAAACACGCGTTTCACTTTAGTCGTTCCACACAAAACGAACTATGCATCGATCGATACATAGCCTGCATCGATCGATACATCCCCTAAACCGGAATTCGGTTTCGTGGGCGTTACAAAAATTAACACAAACGAGTTATATTATATGATGAGTTATATGACATGACAAGATCTATATATACATTTTTGGAGACATTTATGAAATAAATCCTGAAGTTCATACCTATTTACAATTGTTACTAGGTGCTTCCCCACGCAACGCGTGGGTTGTGGTGTAGTTGGCACTTTCTTGTTTTTTTTTTTGGTTTTTTTTCGTTTTCTCTTTTGTATTATTTCGTTTTAATTAGGCATATATGGGCAGTCACTTGTATTTATACACTATATCTTTATTATACCATTTCATTTAGATGTGTACAATTGTGGCGTTTCTTTTTTATGAATTATGAGGATGTTGTGTTTTGCTTTTGAGGATCCAATCTTATCATTGACTGATATTGTTCCCAATACATTTATTGTATTTTAGATTTTCTAATTAACTGCTTATGTAAACCCTTCATACATTGATGTTCCAATAATAAGTTATTTTTAGAAAATAATTATCTTCCGTGTGAGTGATTATGTTTGTATGCCCATCTTTTGGTCTAATATCAATAAGATCGTTTCTGTTTTTCTTTAGTTGGCTTTGAAACCAATTTTGAGTTAAGCAAATAATGGGTCTACTTATGGTGTTAATAAGTAATATAAATTCTTATGTATACATATTGTATATATGTGACTATAAATTTAGCTAACTAAAAAATTATGTAATATTTAAATATAATCTTGAACATATATATATATATATTTATTTGTGGGAGGAATATATGGAATTATTGGATAGAAGTTATTTTTGAGTTAAATGACCTTTTATGCCTTTAAAGTGAGTTAAATATTAATAAATTTTTATATGTGTCTTGACTTTTTTTTAAAGGAATACCAAGTGTTTCCTTCCAAATTTGAAGTGACATAGTATTTTAGTTTTCATATATGATTTTATGAACTTCAATGTAAAGGTTTTTCAAAGTAATAAGTACACTCACACTGATTGAATTATAAAATTTGGAGAAATATTTATTTCGATTAATCATTTGCTCTTTTAAATATATTAAATAAGTATGTTGTTGTTCATACAAATAGGACAACATATATTATAGTTTAACATGGAGTTAAGCAATGGAAATGGAACTTGTGATTTCAAGACAAAATGCTTATATATATTATGTTACACATTTATCGTTTAAAAATGAATAGGAACATCTAATTCTCAAATAAAGTTGATTTTTTTGTTAAAACCAACATATGTGAATTTAAATTTAACTATGAAAATTTAAAAAATAAATATGAATAGATTAGAAAGACAAGAAATATAAAAGAAATATTTTATTTTTATATAAATAAAATAAAAATTGAAAACAATGTTAAATATAATACTTTCTAAATTAAAATATAGAATAAAACTCTTACAAGTTACAACACATATTAGATATAACAACATTTGATATTCGTGGGAGAGGAGGAGAGAATGATTACTATAAGATGATAATCCAAATTAGATAATGGAGATGAATCTTTAAAAAAAAGAACAATGTAATATATATATATATATATATATATATAATACTTTCTATATTAAAATATAAAATCAAACTCTTACAACACATATGAGATATAACAACATTTGATATTGGTGGGAGAGGAGGAGAGAATGATTACTTATAAGATAATAATCCAAATTAGATAATGAAGATGAATCTTTTAAAATAAGAACAATGTAAAATATATATCATGTAGTCTCTAAAATTAAAATTTAACATTAAAAATTTACAATGATATTTCATTTGTATTTTACAACCCATACAACAAAAAAAAAGAAATCAAAAATATATAAAAAAAAAACAAAAAATGATTTGAAGTATTGTAGAAGAGAACGAGAGAATGTGAAAATGGGAGAATGAGAGATTGAGAGAATGCTTATTTATATGATAAAAAATGATGGAAGTTACATTTAGAATTATGGAGTTACAATAGTAATTTATTGTCTTTGAATAAAATTGAGTGGTGGAATATAATGAATGCATAATTTATTTTATTTTCAGTTATAATTTTATTTTAATGTGTGAGTTAAATGTATTGTGTTTATTGGGTCTTAAATATTGTATAAAGCAATTAGAGAGCAAATAAAAAATAAAAAAAATTAGAAAACATTAAATGAAAATCAACCAATAAGGAAAGACCAAAACCTTACTTTTATATATATGATTAATTATTAATTAGTTTTTCATTTAATTAATTAATATTAAGTTTCTATTTTTGAAAACAAGATTTCTCATCATAAATGAATTACCAAAACAGTCGGAACCACTCCCCTTAACATTAAGTATTAAGTTTATAATTAATTTAGTTAATATTAAGTTTCCAATTTTACAAAACAATATTTTTTCCATACACAAATTTCCTAAACAATCGCCCTAATAAATAAACGAATTGATTTGCCTACCAAAAAAAAAATAAACGAATTGATTTTCGATCTTGGAAGAGGATCCGTGGCCGATATTTTTGATCTCAACGCATTGATCTCAACATATTTAAAGTTAATTTTATTTTCACGAGTTCATATGATGAGTTTTGCAGATTAAAAATCTTTGAACATGTTGTCTGACCCGCCTAACATGGCGGGTTTGGACTATAGAACCAACATTAAAACTATTAGTTTATCTCATATATACTATAGATTTGTAATTATAGTTTTGAAAATTAACTTATAAATTATTTAGTATATGAACTACAAAATATTACACATACTATAACACATTCTTAATATTCCAAAAAAAAAATTAAATACACATCAAAATATACACTAACCTATTATATAGGTATATACATCTGTTTAATTCTAGAGAACCAAAAAAATCTAGAATTTTATATTCTATCTAATAACAAATTTAATGTAATTAAGTTATAAACTTTATAAAAAATAAGAAGAAGAAAAAAAATTCCAAACAAAATTCTAAATTAATTAGACAAAAATTAATTAATTGAGAATTTGAAAACTAAATAAATTAAAAATTATTATTTAAAATATAATAATTTATAATTTAGTTCCGCGAAATCCTAGTTGGGTAGTAAAAATCTAGAGCATACCAGTCACCAACTCAGAAAAACATACACTAAAATAGATTGTTGTTCCTTAATTATATCATACCACAAAACCATAAATACAACTCAGAAAAGGACCACCCCATTCTCAATATGGCCCTCTCTAGAAAAGCACAAATTATTAGTATTGTCTATTGAGAAAAGCTTTTTGGTAAAATACACATAGCTACATAGCATACACATATACTTTCTATATTACATAGGGAAAGAAGAGAGAAGAGAGTCATGAAGTGGCTTGAGCTTCCTCAGAGCTACTAGCAGAGACTTGTCGTCCAGCACCAGTAGTGTGGCCATCTTCTTCTTCCTCTTCTTCGCAGAAGACACTCTCCTCGCTTGTGTCCGAGAACGCACCTTCCTCATCTTCTTCACTTACCTCGTCTTCTTCTTCGTTTCTCTTCTTCCTCAACACTTTGACGCCTTTTCCTTGAAGAGAGAGCCTTCTCCGTTTTCTTGCTTTCCTTTTTCCTTTGGGAAACTCTTCTCCTTGAGAGTAATGTCGATGCAGTCTCTTCCTTCCTCCCTTACTGCTTTCATTCTCATCTGACTCCTCAGCTGCATCAAGCTTCCGTTTCTTTTTCCCCGAATTAGTCTGAAACCAGCGCAAAAAATTAAGATGATGATTTAGGTATATTTTGAAGACAACAGACGACAAATACATAGAGTTAGTATACAAACCTTAGGGCCACGATCAACCAAACGAGCCCACTCGTGCCTATTCCTCAGGCAATCAAGAACAGCCTGTGAATGGCTTGAATATGCATATCGCTCTCCGTTGTGTTTCCTCAAGTGAGGCCAGTGCTACAAGAAAGAGACCAACACGACACATTAGAACAACTAATCTGTGACCTAGCTGATGATATGTCTCAGATTAGAGATATATGTGGTAAGGAGACATAATAATACCGGCAAGACTGCGTTACAGAGCTCCTCATATGCCATCCTCTTTCCTTTGCTCATGATTTCATTGATTAAGCCTGGCAAAGTTCTATGCACTGGAGTACCATTATTCCTAGGGGAACTGTGTGGAGAAGGCATATTATGCTCATTCAACTCGCTGGATGAACACGGTCCACTGCTTGTGCTTGTAGTCGAGTTTGGTGGGAGAAGTGCTTTCCGAGAGGAGTAAGAAGAGGTTTTAAGGGTTTCATTTTCTTCTCCCTTGGAACGCAAACTCCCTCCTCTGCTTCCACTGTCTTGTTGTGTCCTCCTATCAGGAGAGCGACGCGTTTTGGCACTCCTTGTACTACATCCATCATCATCACGAGAATTGCGGTAACCTTCTTTGGATGCATCCTTGTTTTTCCTTCTGGAAAACTAGCCAAATAGATATATAATCAGCCAACAAGCTTGAGCCTAAAAGAGAGCATAGGCTAAAAGAAAAAATGGAATTTATATCATACCGTTGTGTGATCCTTGCTACCAGAACTAGAAGTGCGCTTAAAACTAGGAGCGGTTGGAGACAGGGGCAAGCTACCAGGCTGTCTCATGCGTGGAACACGAGGAACTCGAGGAGAACTATTGAGTTGATGGTGCAGTCTTAACGCAAGCTGGTCATTAATGGAAAGAAACAAAACATGTTAAACTGTAGAAGAATAGGGAAGACGAACGAGAAAGAGAAAAAATCTATCTCACACACCTCTTCATCGCTCAGATTTGGAGCAAGGGAAATTATAGACTGCACAGGGTTCTTTGTTGATGACTGGAATATTGTTTGTCCAGGCTTTTCATTTTCCGGAAAGGTCCCTGAAAGCGAATGTTTATAAGGAGCCTCGGAAGAACCACCATTAAGCCGAGCTGCTGAAGATGTCTTTGAAGAAGAGGAAAACTCTCTTGTCTTGGAAACTGAAGAATGGGAATTACGGTTATGCTGCATCGATTTTGTAGAGGTGATAGGAAATTTAGGATGTTTCAAAGCTTTCTCTGAAGGTTCATCATCCCCATCTCTCTCTCGGATCATATCACTGGAAATACAGTCCTCATCATTGGCCTTAGCATCAACATCAGCACCATCATCACCTGGTTGGTTCTTCGAGCCAGGAATAGAATTCCTGGAAGTTGAGGGCTTCGTGTTGTCATTGCACCTAGAAGACTTTTCTGTGGCTGAACTTGACGATGTTTTTCCAATGCATACTACCATCTTAGGCCTGCCATTCCCTGAAACAGTCTGCGGACTTGGTCTGTAAGGCTTTGATGACTCTTGAAATAAACCAGATCCAGGCTTTGTTTCCAGAATATCTTTTTCTGCTTCCGAAACCATTAGTTCTCGTTTTAATTCAGTAGCTCTGTCTCTATTGCCACTACTTATTCCTTCTGATTCGATAACAACAGGCTGCGGTTTGGGTTCATCAGGAACTGAACTGCTCGGTGTCATTATGTTAAATTCAGAAGCTCCAGAGATTTGAGATGTAGACGTCCCTGAAACTTTAGAATCCATAGGGCCTAGAGTCTGCAGGCCTACAGCTCCAGTATCAGCTGTTTCTTTTTGGAATTTGTTCTTCCTCGAACTGATATTCCCACTGGCATCATAACCAGTTCTCTCTTCAGCTTCTCGTGCTTTACCAATCGTGGAACCAGGAGAAGGCATACGCGAACTTTCAGATGAATCAACTGCAGTATCTTCTGGAGCGTCAGCTATTGTGCCTTGTCTCTGTAAAATAAGAGAATCTCCCTTGTTATTGTAGAATACCAATTATTAGTTGCTTCCCCACTATTATCTTAAAGCAAGAGTAAAACCCTTTCAACAAAAAAAGTTCAAAAAGAAACAAATTTGCCTTCAACAAATTTACCCTATGTCAATTCAAATCTTTTTTTTTTTATATATAAAATCAATGCACTTCTTGCTACTTAAGCTTCGTTAGCTCATTTATAGCTCCAATTTGGCCTTTTCTATGAGGGCTTGAATAACCAATAGATGAAATGGATTGACCTAGAACAACATGATGATAATTGATTGAAAGAACTTCAATATTTGTTGCAAGATGAACCCCTATGATATAAATTATATTGACCTAATCAAGAATAATTCAACGACAGAATTCATATTAGTATAAGTTATAGCCAATAAAGGACATACCTCCTCCTCCTTGTTAGCCTCATTTTGCGGAACATCTTTTCCTACGAGGACAGCAGGATCAGTAGCTGCAGCGCTCTTAAGCACAATTCGGAATTGATGACCAGCTTTCTCATCCTGTTTTCCAGCACCATTAGCATGAACGTCAGAAAGATTCTGTTCTCTGGAGCATTCAACACCAATTTCTGAATTACCAGATTCATCAAAGCCAGTTTTCAGAGCAAGGCCACCATCATTAGATTCTTCAAAAGCAGCTTTCTTGGCCTTTTCACTCTTCTTGATCCCAACGTAGCCAGCAAAACCTTCTGGTTCTATGTCCTTACGAGATTCTATTGGTTTAGAATCACTCGTAGGTCGAACTGCTACTAATTTGAAAGAAACAAAAAAAGGACATTCTTTTAAGAACAATAAACATAAAATGTCTGGATGTGAAACAAAAAGGTCTAAGAGGAGGTTGTTTCACTGACCTGTTCTACCTACAAAGCCTTTCTTATCATCCTCTTTTTTATCTGAAACTTCAACCTTCTTCTTCATCCGCTCTTTCGAAGATCCAAACAATTCTTTCCTTCGTTTATTCGTGATCAAAGGACGAAGCAACCTCTTATCCTTCTTCATTGCACTCTGAGAATGCTTCATCTCAGCATCGCCAGTGGAATCCCAACTAATGCCGTCTTTTGCACAACCAAGCATCAATTCATTGGCTCCTTTACCATCAAGGCTCCTCATTCCAACCAAAGCACTCACAGGAGCAGCAATCACATTTTCCTTCGACATAGAAAACAAAACCCCTGCACCGTTTTCCTCCTGATGCCTATTCTCGATTTCATCCTTCTCTTCCTCATCCCAGCATGGGAACTCTCTATACTTAAAGTTGAACTTCTTAGGCACATAACCAGTACACTTCCACAGCTCCCGGGAGAAAACTGACGACAACCCTTCAAAAAGAGCCGGATCCCCACCCGGGATACCTTGTACATGAACTTTTTCCTCGGTAGGGATCTCAGTCCATAACCTAAAAGGACGCTTCAGCGGAACACCCCTAGTACACGAATTCTCCATTCTCAAGGTCTTAGTTGGCAACTCAACCAACAGCTGAGCAACCTCAGTCTCCTCACTATCATTAACATTGTTTTTGCTCTTACACTTATCACAAGTGAAAAGCTCTTCTCCTTTAACATAACGAGAACAACGAGTATGAACCCAAACACCGCAATCGTCACAATTCACCATCTCTTCTCCATCATCGAAATTAACACCACAAACACAATCCACAGTCCAAGATCCATCAACCCAATCCTCATGAGGATCCGTGCTCGAGAACCGATACGATCTTCCTTTCATCTCAAAATCTAACAAAACCCTAACCCCCAATTTCTAATAATTCTTAGCCTAAGACAGAACAAGAAGCCATGAAAACGAATCTAAACAAAAAAAAAAAAAAAAAAACCCTATCTTTATAACAACCTGATTCGCCTGTTTTTAAAACAAAACCCTAGAAATCAAAGAAACGTAACTCTCAAAATTCGAGAGCTCAGGATTTTTATAAAAACAAGAACCGTATCACCTGAAGAAGTTAAGACTTTATGATTCTGACAGAAACCGGAACTCGAGTTATGCATCTCCAGTTGCGGCAGTAACAGAGAAGCCGAAAAGAGATTCCAAAATCCCCTGCTCCCAAGAAGAAGTTGTGTGTTTGATTGTCGGAAGCGGAACTGAACAAAGAAAGAGAGCTACAAAGTTTTCCGTTTGACGTCCGTCGCTGGGAAATTAACAAAATTAATTTACCCTCTCAAGTCCGTCGATATTTTACTGGGCTTTATGTAACAATGGGCCGGGCTCAGACCCATCTTTACTATTGTTTATTAATTATTCCTAACTTGTGAAACTTGCTTTGACTTGGATTACTTACTTACATAGGAGAGTAAGTAAGACCATCATCTCTCATTGGAGAGAGCAATTATTGTAATTGATGTACTATGCATCAGTTGCAAAAAAAAAAAGTGATGTTATTATGCATCAGTTGCAAAAAAAAGGTGATGTTAATTTTGCATCAGTTAATACAAATATTACATTAGTTATAATAACTATTGTTAAGTTTTTATATTAGTTATATATAATTGATGTTAAATTTAATAAAATAAAATTAAATATTTTTTACAAAATAAGTATTATTTAATTTTATTAATTAATATGAAAACAAACTGTAAATTTTGTTTATGTTAATACAGTTTCTTATTAAACTTTGCACTTTTTGACACCATGAAAAATATCAAGGTCACTATATATAAGAAAGTTTTGAAACCTCTTTTTTTTAAGCACCCATTGACCATTGTTATAGATTGAAATTTTGTATCATTTTCTAAAAGATGTAAATTCATATATTAATATCAATATTGTGAAGTGATGCCAATGGATCTAGATTTGCATAAGTATTAATGAACTGATACAACACAAATCAATAAGGCCATCATTAACGGCAGAACTATTAGTATGTTCTTAGCCCAATTCTATTAATAAAAAAGGGAATAGTGGGTTTAGATCAATAATTTTGGTCTTGAGATAGAACTGATCTAAAGCCCAGTTCTCCTTTCTTTCCTCTATTCTGATTGGTCGAGACATTTTGGAGAGAAAGAAAAATATTCATTTCTCTCATCCTTCTTCGAAATCGAGTCTAGGGTTTGTCTTTTTCTCCAAAACGGCAAAAGCTTCGTTCTCGCCATATTCACCGCCGAAGGTTTGTTTTCCGGCAATTGAAACACTAAAATCGAGAGCTCTTCCATCTAGCAGTCGATCTTTACATAGCTTCTCCGACAAATTCGTTTCAATTCCCTTCTTTTTTCGATTGATCTGTCCGGCGATTTGAAGGTGAAGTCGAAATCTTCTTGACGAGCCTTTGTCTCCTCCTCTCCTTTGTCGGGCAAATCTCCGGCCATATAGAGAAGGTAGTTCCGTCGTTTCCTCTTTCACTCTTTGTTTCTTGGATGTTTCATCGATTTAGGGTTAATCTCAAATCTGTGAATTAGGTTTCGGTTTAGTATAGGATTTGTCTCATCTGTCATAGGGTTTGTTTCATCTGTCATAGGGTTTGTTTCATCTGTGAATTAACGGTTTTGATTAATCAATATACGATTTTAGTGAGCTTATCTATGATTGAATTCCGAGAGTTGTATTTTGAATTTGAAATCAACAATAACACTCATGTATTAAAATTGAATTTTCTTTGTTTCGGAGGCTTGTAGGTGAGGTTAACTAGCGCAAGTTAAATCGGATCCTTCAAGAAACCTGCGGTTGCTTGAAAGTAAAAGGTAAGTCGCATGGTTGGTTTCTTGATTTGAGTTGTGATATTAGTGTTTATTCAATGATTATATTTGATTGAAGTGGCTTGTTAGTTGTGGTTTGATTGTGTAATGAGGGAAATTGTTTTGTGGTGTCGGATGTTAGACATTGTTGTTGTCAATTAAGTGTCTCTTTGTTTTGGTTTGTATGTCTCACCATCTAACCTTTTATCATTTGGTTTGTTTGTATGTCTCTTAGATTTGGCTAGTCTTTGTGATTGTAGTTTTGTTTTGTAGGTTTGAGTTGTGTAAAAACTTGTGAAACTGTCTGCTATTTTTAAACTTTTGAAACTGTCAAAAATTTTTAAACTTTTGAAACTGTCAAAAATTTTCAAACTTGTGAAACTGTCAAAAAATTTCAAACTTGTGAAACTTTTGAAAGGTTTGAAAGGTTTGAAACTTATGAATGCTTTAACAAATATAGTTGAGTAGTTACCAAATCTATGAATGATTTACTTTGAAAAAATAGTAAATGACTTTTATTTACTTCTGATTTGACTGAAGTAGGTTGTTGTTATTTACAATTAAAACTCCCTAACAACACCTAACTTTTGATTTAATGATGGCTTCTTAAGTTCTCTATATTACGTCCAACCGCTTTGCTTCTTAAGTCCATCTTGTTTCCTTCTTAAGTGATCTATATTACATCCGAATCTTCTATCAATCTCTCACGTTGTTTTACTTCTCTTCTGTCATCCTTCTTGTTGGCTTCTTTCTTCCAATCTATCATAACTTTTACTTCTCTTCTATCATCCACCTTCGAACAATATCTTTTCTTTGTTTAATTCTGATTGCTATGGAATCAAACAATACTCCTAACAATCAGTCTCAACCCTACTATGTAAACATTGGTTCCTCTCAAATTCTTTCTTTTAGTTCACAACCAAGTTCACAGCCGAGTCAACCTCCTAGTCAAACAGAAGAGACAACAGAACAGCGAAGGGAGAGAAGGCTATGGTCCACCCAAGATGACTTAGTCCTAATAAGCGGCTGGTTAAACACATCGAAGGATGCAGTAGTTGGGAATGGGCAAAAGGCAGGGTCCTTTTGGATCCGTATAGGAGACTACTACGAAACAAGTAGTCATGTCCGTGATGGTGCTCAGCCTAGGCGCCCTGACCATTGTAGACAAAGGTGGCAAAAAATCAGTAAGGAAGTGAGCAGGTTCTGTGGAGCTTTTGCAGAGGCAGAGAGTGAGAGAGCTAGTGGGATGAACGATCTAGATGTTTTACAAAATGCTCACCAAATCTACACTAACCTGTACAAGAAGAAGTTCGGTATGGAGTATGCTTGGAATGTTCTACGCTATGAACAGAAATAGACAAGTCTCGAAGCTATGAACCCCACTCCGAAGACAACCAGTTCTAACAAGAGAAAAGCTGATGAAGCTGCACCATCTACGGGTTCTGTCGTTGGTGAGCACGAGAGCAGACCCACGGGCATCAAGGCAACGAAAAGAGTAAGGAACAAAGGCAAAGAGAAGGCTGGACCATATGCGGAGTTTAGTCACATGTGGGAGATAAAACAGAAGGATTTAAAGGGCATGAAACAACTCCAAAAGATTTCCATTCTTGACACTCTCATTGCCAAGAATGAAACCCTAGACGAAGATGAAAAAGCATTGAAGAAGAAGCTAATGGCGGAACTGTTTTAACTATGTATACAGATGTTTGTCCATCTTGTTTGTTGTCTAAGCGAATCTCGGATGTTTGAATCCATGTTAATATGCTATATGCTATATGCTATATGAACCTGTGAATCCATATCAATGTTAATATGCTATATGTGAATCCATGTTTTATATATGTTTTTCATGAACTTATATGTGTTTCGGTTTCAGGTTGAAGAAGTCATGGACCGTGAATATGACTATGGTATAAACAGCCCATTAGACTATAGTACTGAGTCAGAAGAGGAGGCTGAGACCTGTTACTATCCTCCGGAACCAGCTCCTGCGATTGGATTCACAAGCCTCCGGAACCAGGTCCGTGAAGCTCAACGACCAAATGATCCAGCTAAACTGAACCAGCTCAACGAACAAGTGATCCAGCTCAACGACAAAATGATCCAGCTCAAAGTAATTGTGATCCAGCTCAAGGATCAAGTGATCCAGCTCAAGGACCGAGTGATCCAGCTGACTGACCAAGTGAACCAGCTTAAGTAATGATCAACCCGTGATGTGTGGATGTTGTTGTTTGCTTTCGGATGTTGTTTGCTTTCGGATGTTGATGTTTGCTTTAGTATTACCAAACCCGTGATGTGTGGTGGTTGTTATTTGTTTGGATTTTTGTTTGGATTTTTTGTTTAAGCTAGTTTGATAGCTTTGTGAACCCGTGATGTTGCTATGTACTCGTGAATGAACCCGTGATGTTTGCTATGTCTTTGCCTTCTTTGGATTTTAGTTTGATCACTTGTATATATGAGATGAGAAACATTTGCTCCTTGCACCAACACAAACATTTGCTCCTTGCACGAAAACAAACATTTGCTTCTCTCTACAACAAAAATATTTCCTTCTATAACCAAAATAAAATATTTCATTCCTTCTCACCCAAAACAAATACTTCTTTCTCTTCTTCTTTGCTATGGCATCTTCTTCAAACAAATTTCACTACCATTATGATCCAAATAATGATAGTATGAACCAATTTTTTCAAGAACAATTTAATAATCAATTTGAAGCTGCTGAAGAGGAAATTTCGGAGGAACCATCTACACGTATTTATATCGATAGACAACGGGAAGAAGGCCACGAACGTTTGTGGAACGATTATTTTAGTGATAATCCGACTTACACGACGAGGCAATTTCGCCGACGGTTTCGCATGAACAAGTCATTGTTCTTGCGTATTGTGAATCGTCTCAGTGAAGAAGTTCCATATTTTAAACCAAAAAAGGATGCAACCTTCCGGAATGGTTTCTCACCGCTACAACAATGTACTGCAGCAATTCGACTACTAGCATATGGGATTGGGGCGGACTCGGTTGACGAATATTTACGTATCTCTGAATCGACTTCTCGTAAATGTTTGGAACATTTCGATGTCGGAATAGTTGACTTGTTTGGCACTGAATACCTACGCCGACCCACACAAGCGGATCTTCAAAGGCTACTCTTTTACGGAGAACTGCGGGGTTTTCCCGGGATGGTTGGAAGCATCGACTGTATGCATTGGAAGTGGAAAAATTGCCCAACAGCCTGGAAAGGAATGTATTCACGAGGCACCGGTAAACCAACAATTGTTTTGGAGGCGGTAGCCTCACAAGATCTCTGGATATGGCACGCATTTTTTGGAGCTCCAGGTACTTGTAACGATTTAAATGTTCTTGATCAATCACCAGTATTTAATGACATTATTTACGGTCGAGCTCCTGAAGTTTTGTACTATGTCAACGGAAATGAGTATAATTTGGCTTACTATCTGACGGATGGTATTTACCCGGAATGGGCGACATTTGTTAAATCCATCCCACAACCACAACATCCAAAACATCGTTTGTTTGCAGAAAAACAAGAAGGTGCACGAAAAGATGTTGAACGTGCATTTGGAGTCCTGCAATCTAGATTCGCCATGATTAAAAATCCATCTCTTTTATGGTCAAAGGGTAAGATTGCATATATTATGAGAGCATGTCTCATACTCCATAATATGATTGTCGAAGATGAACGAGATTCATACACGCTCTATGACGAACAAGAATTCCAACAAGAAGATGGAACCGGAATTACTCCAGATCTTTCGTTTTCAGTAAATATGTCTTCAAATCTTGAGGGTTTAGGTGATGGCCATACTATAATTCGTGATAGACAAGCACATCAGAAATTAAAGGAGGATTTGATAGAGCATATATGGAATAAATTTGGACATTAAACTATTTATTCATTAAATAAGATGTTTATCTGCTATAATTAATTAAGTAATATGTTTGTTTGTTTTTTTACATTTTATTAACAAGTTTATAAGTAAGCAATTTAAATGTTATTTTATAAGTTTTTATAATTTGTAAAATGTTTATGAATATTATATTATTAAATCTTATGATCTTAAACATGTTCTCCCAATAACTAGCTTTATAACAAAAGATCTTAACTACTGATCTTGCATTATTTCACTATATCTTTATTCTAAGAACACCATAATTAGTTCTCCCATTTTTTTTACCTATGATCTTAACAACTGATCTAACATTATTTTCACTATATATTTAATCTAAGAACACAAAAAAAAGTTCTCCCATTAATGATGCCCTAATAGCATCACTAGGAAGAACTGATGCTAAATTATAATTTTTATATTATTTAAATAAGTAATTCAAATATTATCAGTTAAATTTTTGACGCAATTGACCCCTTTTTATAGAGTAACCTGGGGAGTTCCAAAACGCTTCATGTCTATGAAATTTTAGAACATATATTAGAAATAGAACTCAAGAAGAAAAAATAAATTATTGAATGAAAAACTACAAAGTAAGCAAGTTGCAATAGTAAAATTAGTGGATAATCTCGAATTCACTTCTCTAATACCATATAGGAACACGAGGAAAACCCTTAGGTTATTTACCAGTGGCCAAGGCAATGCTTGTCTATTCGATGTCTTGTTTTAAACTACCTCAGGGAGTTACATCTGAAATAGAATCTCTGCTAATGAGATTTTGGTGGGAAAAAAGTGAACAACATAAAGGTATTTCATGGGTTTCTTGGGAGAAGCTTCAATACTCTAAGAAATAAGGGAGCTTAGGATTTCGTAATCTGTCAAGATTTAATGATGCTCTTTTGGCAAAACAAGCTTGGTACCTTCTTCGTTACCGTGATACATTTTTTGCTCGCGTGATGAAAGCTCGATATTATCCTGATGATTCGATAATGGATGCAAAACCAAAGTGGTATCAATCTTATGGTTGGTCCTCAATCCTACAAGGACTCGAGATCATCAAAAAAGGTACACGTTATCAACTAGGCAATGGGGAATCAATAAATGTTTTGAAAGATAATGTTGTACCGAGTCACCCACCACGTCCGTTGAATATGGTTTCTCCAGACCAGAACATACATCTAAAGGATCTAATCTCTACTGTTGGTTCGTACCGACGGTGGGATGACCTTATGCTTTCTATCATTGATCCGGAAGATCGCAATATCCTCCAACAAATACATATACCACGACAGGTCCGTAATGACAATCTTATCTGGCATTACCATAGATCGGGTGAATACACTGTGAGTTCAGGATATTGGTTTTCTATGCATAACCAGACACATTTAGCACCTAGACCACCCCCTCCTCATGGTTCTTTGGCTATGAAATCCACAATTTGGAAATTACCTCTATTCCCAAAACTAAAACACTTCTTATGGCGAGTTCTCTCACGTGCTTTGGCCACCTTAACTAGATTAAACTCTAGAGGCATGAACTTAGACCCTCTTTGTCCATGTTGTGGTATAGCGGAGGAAACTATCAACCACTGCCTTTTTACTTGTCCAAGTTTGATTTCGACATGGAACCTTTTGACAATACCTCTAACAGTTTCTCAACTTTCTTCAAATAATGTTGAAAATAATTTGTCCAGTATTTTAGACTTGCAACATGATACATGGATCATGGCTGAAGAAAAACTTATACCTATATGGATGCTGTGGGAAATTTGGAGATCACGGAATAACTTGGTTTTCAACAACTATAGAAATAGCCCTTTATTGATTATGCAACAAGCTATGAGGGGGGGGTTAAGGAATGGTTAACAACGACCTCTAACCAAACTTTCGGTGCAAACAATGATGAGATAAGAGGAACTTCTATCTCGCCCTGGCCACGACCATTGTTCCCTTTCTTAAAATGTAACTACGATGCGAAGTTTGATATTCACACACATCAAACTAATGGCGGATGGATTATTAGAGACCACGACGGAAATACAAAGGTTTGGGGTTCATCTCGATTACATGACACAGGTTCACCTTTGGAAGCTGAAGGCTTAGCGTTACTTTCATCGATGCAACAAGCGTGGATTTGAGGATACACCAAAATAGTTTTCGAGGGAGATTGTCTAACACTCATAAACAATATCAACAACGGTGTTTCAGATGTGAACATTTCAGGAATCATCCAAATATCCAATTCTGGTCATCAAAATTTACAAATGTTACTTTTACCTACACAAGTAGACATAACAATCAAGCCGCTCATAATAACCTTGCACATTTTGGAAGTATAAACTGTCTCTTTTATTCTGATATAGAACTATTTGTATGAAACTTTTTTGCATTAATAAAATCTTATTTTGACCGAAAAAAAAAAAAAGAGATTTGAGGTCCTGCTTATTGAAGGTCGAGTCCAAGAATAGACTAATAAAAGAGACCAAACACTCCACTCTCTCTCTCCCCTCGCCGTTATCCAATCACACTCCTATTTTTTTTCACAGCAGTAAAAAAATAAAACACACAAAACAAAAGTGAAGTAAACTCGTTTCGAGTTTGGTTTTTCTCAACGAATCCTTACTTAATCACTCTAATCAAATACCATTAATTATCACCGATCTTCTGATTAATCACTCTTTAATCCTCTCTCTCTCTCTTTATTTCTCTCTCTTTCTTTTTCTTCCTTCCATAGAGAGCACCTTATGCTGATTCCTCTCTTTCTCCTCCTCAAATCGTAACCTCGATCCCTCCGATTCCTTTTCACAATTTATCCTTAAAGTTTCGATTTTTCATTTCTGGGTTTTTGCCTCTCTGATCATGGCGGTTGTTGAGACTGTAGCAGCTGATGCAGCAGGAGGAGTCGTGATCCAGCCGCCGTCTTCACCACCTTCTTCAATGACAAGTCAAGATTCCGGCGTTTCTTCCGATGATCAGAACCATCACTCCAGGATCGATCAAGTTCTCCGCCACGATCAAGTAGTAGTTGGTGGTGGTGGTGGTGGTGGTCTCTACAGCAAGATCGGGTCACACGTGGCGAGATCCGACGGCGTTGACGGTGGTGAGAGCTTCAATCGTGATATGAGAGAGCTTCAGGAGCTTTTCTCTAAGCTCAATCCCATGGCTGAAGAGTTCGTTCCTCCTTCTCTCAATAAACAAGGAGGTAACGGAGGACTTAACGGTGGTTTCTTCACCTCTGCTGGTTCCTTCTTCCGTAACAATGGCTTTGCCGGTGCTGCAAATGAAAACGGTGGTTTCCGACGGGTAAGAGTTCACCTGTTTGTGTCTAAATTTGTGTGAATTCACTGAATTGTGTTAGGAGTTTTTGTTAACTGATTGCTTTTTCAGAGGATAAGACACAATTGGGAAAGGGGTTGTGTTGTTTTGTTTAATCTAGGATTCATAGTTGTGATTAATTTGTGTTTGTGTGTGTGTGTGGGATGTAGAAGAAGAGCTTTGGTCAAGGGAAGCGAAGGATGAACGCTCGAACAAGCATGGCTCAGAGGGAAGATGTTATCCGTAGAACTGTCTATGTCTCTGATCTTGATCAACAGGTTTTAAAGCTTTAACCTTTACTCTCTTCTATGAATTTGCTCAAGACTTTTTGTTCTTGAATTTTTTGTTTGTCTTTTTTGGGTGTTGTAGGTCACTGAAGAGCAGCTTGCTGGTTTGTTTGTGAGTTGTGGACAGGTTGAAAATATCTTCTTGAAAGCTCTCTCATCTTTGTACCTTGCTTGTTGTGTTTTAACTGTGTTTTAGTTTTAGCAGGTTGTTGATTGCCGTATATGTGGTGACCCAAACTCGGTGCTTCGGTTCGCATTTATTGAGTTTACTGATGAAGGTAACTCTTTCCGTTACTTGTGTCTATTTTTGGAGTATCATCAGTGTACTACTACTACTACAGTGGTTAAGTGTCTTATGTTGGCAATGTTGGGGTTTTTGTTCTTCAGAGGGTGCGATGACTGCTCTGAATTTATCGGGGACTATGTTAGGATTCTATCCTGTGAAAGTTCTGCCATCCAAAACAGCTATTGCACCGGTTAACCCGACATTTTTGCCTAGGGTGAGGTTTTTTCTTCTACTATGCAAAAGTCTCTGACGATTTTGTTACTTGACAAAATGAGTTAGTCCTGTACTTTTTTGTTTTTGTTTGTTTGGTGTTATTATTGAAGACTGAAGATGAGCGTGAGATGTGCGCAAGAACTATCTACTGTACTAACATTGACAAGAAGGTGAGGCTCCCTTGAAACGTTTCTCTTCACTTTACCTTAACTGATGAAAAGTACCTCAGTTTTCACATTTGTAAAAATTGCTTACAGGTGACTCAATCTGATGTGAAGGTCTTTTTCGAATCGTTCTGCGGAGAGGTTAGCAAATCTTGTTGAGTTGCTAAACTAACTGCAAAGTTGTTTTTTGTTTTTGTTTTGTGCAATAGTGTACTAATTAGATGTTGTCATAATACAGGTTTACCGCCTGAGGTTGCTTGGAGATTATCAACACTCAACTCGTATTGCTTTTGTAGAGTTCGTAATGGTAATTGTCAAAATACACCTCCACGCCATTCTTGATCTCTTATGTCAAATTCTGAGTAATCAATCTATCGTTTATATCTTCACAGGCAGAAAGCGCAATAGCAGCTCTCAACTGCAGTGGAGTTGTTCTTGGTTCTTTACCGATAAGGTCAGAAAAAACAAAACAGATCTTTGCGTTAGAATACGCAGCTAAAAACAAATTCGTTGTTGTGATGGTTTTGTTTTGGTTTATACAGGGTGAGTCCTTCAAAGACGCCTGTTCGTCCCAGATCACCAAGGCATCCAATGCATTGATCTTATAGCTTTTACAAGGTTTTCTTTCACATATCTCGTGTCTCAATATATATATATATATGGCTGTCTCTTCTTAAAAAACAGCATACACAGTTATGTAAAGATGTTTGTCTGCATCTCTCATCTCTTCGTTGTTCGGAATGTAACTCTGGGATCTTGATGATGCTTCCTTCTTCCGTTGCCTTTTTTCTTCTTACCTGAGAATCTTTTGGGTAAAAAACCTCGTAGAGAGTTTTTAAATTTACTTTTTTTTTTTTGTGAGTAAAAGAGCTTACACATAGCACTTAAAAACACTCTATATCAAAAACTTAAAAAATTTTAACAGTTATTACAGTCAAAAAAATTGATTTATGACAAAAACCAAAAAAGAGTTAGAATCAAATTTGATGTTCGAACAGAAGCAGTTGTGTTGTGCTTGAAATATGTTGGGGATCAGACAAGTCAACTAAGTACAGCTGTTTTTTGTCAGTTCTTTTTTTTTTATCTTCTAAAAAGTCAACTTTTGTGAAATTCCGAGAAATAATATTAATTAATAAATAAATAAATTTGGTGGTTTTGTGGCGTCATTACAATACAAAAAAATGCGGTCTAGATACAACGGCTTTACTCAAGTGTTTGTGCATTTCGAGATTTTACTCTGTCCTTTCATTTTTTTGTTTTTTTTACGAAATTGATAAAACGAGAATTTATCTTTATGAGAATTTATTTTGGAATATACATCCAAGTTATTATTGAGATACAGTATGTAGATACAAATACAATCATACAAATCCAAACGTTTTAAATATGCATGGTCCGATTTCAACCCTTTTTTTTTTTTTTTTTGTCATCTGAACTTTTTCATAGAAGAAGTGTTAAGCATACAAAAACGGCGGTTAACAACATAACCCTGGAAACTAAAACCAGTAGATAAAGGACCATCTTTGGAAACTAAACAGCGTTTCTGCCGGAATGAAAGCAAAATTCATACCATAACAGAGAAACAGAAACCACAACCACTACAACAAACCAAAACCTCATGGAGGGCGATCCAAACTAAGAGCAAAGAAAGACCTTGCAAATCGACCTGAGACAAGTCAAAGAAGACCAGCAGCTCTTACACGCGGACCCTCGTCAAACCCAGCTTCAGTCATCTACAGACCCAAAACTGGTAACCTCCTCGCAAGAGAAGAGTTGAAGGACTATTCCACTGCTATTGTCTAGAACTCAACTCCAAAACTCCAAGAAGCCACAAAGGAGAGCTAGTAGATGACTAGCAACAAAAAAACATCCGAATGACCAACACACGAAACGATACCGAGCTCGCAACGCCAACACTAACAAACCAGCAGACCCAAACTAGCAGAAGAACTAAGAACCAATTCAAACCCTTAACCAGAGAATGCAGATTTGCAAAGAAAATACAAACCACATCTCAAAGCAAATTAAAACCCTCGGTTGAAGCCATAAAGACACTAAAACCAACATAGCCTTGATGAAAAACCCGCAATCCAAAGAAGAGAGAGACGAGAGAGATACAATACCAGTCCGTGAAAATGACTTGCGATCGTCCCCTTCAAGCCACCAGCCACAAGAGCACCACCCGATCTGAGCCACGACCTAGACTAACCTGTTAACAAACGGATCTGTCTCTACCACAACCAAAACTCACCGTCGATGGCTTCTCCTCCTTCAATCGATCTTCGCTTCACATGGGAATCTGACAACAAGACTGCTTCATCAACGAAACAGAACAAAGAGAACAAAGACTAAAAGGCAAGACTAAGATCTACACCCTCCCACAGCTCCGGCATGGAGCCCGACAGCCGGGGAGGGCAAATCGGAAAACTCAAGTTTTTTTTTTCGCGGCTGCTGGAGTTGAGAGAAAAGATTAGGGCGACCTTTAGTCCGATTCCAACCCCACCAAACTCTATTCGTTTCGGACATGGTAAAATGTCCAAATCACCTAATTAAATTGTTCCGGTTCTGTATGTATTTGGGTAACCAAGTTTTTTTCCTTGTATAATCTTTTTTTTTCACTACACATTATTTTGATAAAAGAAATATCTACATTATTTAGTTGTTGAATGCAGCTAGTTAAGAATATGCATATAAATAAATTAAATAATTATATATATATATATATGCATATAAATTATGTTTGTGAATTTACTTTTAAAACCCTTTAATAATGGTAGTGACGTAAATCAACCCCGATATGTTGAGAATTTGTTAGAAATATCCTTTTGGGATACCCCTTTTCAAAAAGAGAAATTAGTCAATTATGCTATCAACAATGTCAATATTTCTCACCAATGCCATTTTCAACAAAACATTTTCTGAAATGCCATATGACCCACTTTTGGCTAACCTAAAATGACAAAATTGTCCTTAATTAAAGATTTCATTTGTTTCTCTCTTCTTCTCTCACTTCTCTCATTTCTCTCTATCTCTCTCTATCTCTATCTAATTCACTATTTTTGTTTTTCTCAAAACCTCTAAAACTTCATTCTCTTTCTCCTAACTTCCATCTCTCCAGATATCCAATTCTCTATTTCTCCAAATTTTCATCTCTCTTTCAAACCTCTATATGATTCACTTGTCCAAAATTTACGATTCAAAAAACATATTTGATGCATCTCCGGTGGACTAGATCCACAGTCTGGTGGACAAGACTTCTTTTGTCTCTCGATGGACCAGATCCGGTGGACTAGAGAACTGGTAAACCAAAATTTTCCATTTTACTAACAAATCTTGTTCATCCTTGAGATCTTCTGAAGCTGTGTCCACTAGAGAAATTAAAGTTATGGAGACAATAAATACTTTGGTTCTCGAATCTGGTCCACCAGAGGCACATCATTTTCAATGCATGTGTGGTTAACAGACTTGCAATAGACAAAAAGCACCGACGGACAAAATTAGGGTACACAAAGAATTTTGATATTGGATCTGATCCACTATATCTACAGACCTGTTGTGCGAACAGAATTGGGAGTGGACATAAAAAACCTATAGAGAAATTGAATCTGGTCTAACCAAAGTACAACAAGTTCAGTACATGTCTTAACAGACTTGTAGGGTAGACAAGTTATTTTGATAACTTTTGGACAATAATAGACATGTAAAGTCCAACCAAGCAGAACTAATCAGTTTGAGAGGTCGATGGACAAATTAAGGATGGACTAAATTTAACTAGGTGGATTTGGTCCACTGGAAAGTTATTTACCGAAGGGATATTTTCGTCTTTTTGCTATGTGGCATAATAATGAAAAGTGGCAGAATCAAAAAGAAAAGAAAAAAATGGCATTTTCTATAAGTTTTCTTTTAAAAGTGGCATTCTTGACTAAAATCCCTTTCAAAAATACTTTTTTTTGAACATTTTCAATTTTACCTTCTTTTACACAATTACAATATGTTAAATTAATTTTTAGAATTTTTTTAAGTTTGGATTCTCTATATTACATTTAGTATATAGTTTTGAGGGGTTAGAGTCTAGTATTTGAAGTTTAGTACTTAGAATTTAGTTGTTTTATACAAAAGGGTATTTTGAAAATAGATAACATGAAAGGGTATTTAAAAAAATTGAAATAGGAAAAGAGATATTTTTGAAAATCCTCCTAAAGGTTTGTCTTCTATTTCTATAATAGATTATTTTAAGAGACAGTGACAATCACACCTAATTTTCCAAGACTTACTTTCATCTACACCCACTTTCCAACCATGGTGTACTTTTGACAAGATTTTTGCAAGTTTGACATAAAATTCAGACAATTTTGCCCTTCTATCTCTTTTAGAGATATTATATGTTACTTTTGTGATAATTATTTAATGATCTACTCCTCTCTCTTTCTCTTTTTTTTTCATTCATTTATCTTTATTATTATTTATTTAGTTATTGTTAATAAATTTTGTATTTTTTTTTGCACGAAATATTATATTTGTATTTTTTCTACATTTTAAGATACATTTTTGCTATACTTTAGATGAATACGTTATATACTATCTAATTTTAGCTGAACATTTGTTTTATGATAATTGGATGGTAAATTGTAGATACTTACTTGATTAGACTATTAAATTCATAATTTGAAAAGGTAATGTGGTTGGTTGAATGTGGTTTTGTGGATGCACTTTTGTGGATGTCTTTCGCATGTGAAGTAACATGAATGACTTATGGTTTAGGGTTTAAGTTTTAGGGTTTAAGGTTTAGGTATTAGGGCTTATGTGAATGATGTGTCTATGTTTTGGGTTCAAGATTTAGGATTTAGCATTCAGAGTGTAAAGTTTAGTAATACCTATCAATTCGGGTGTCCATGACAACGAGTCCACATGGAAACATGTTTATTGATTGAGGTTATAGTGCAATTTTTTAGATAGAAAAGTATGTTTTGTAGATACCAATGTACACAGACCAAAGAACCATCATACAACATCCACACATTAAATCCATAGACAGCACGAGCTCGTTGCATCATGTTTTATGTTGGAACAGAAACATATACACACAAAATGGTTCATAAACAAGAAAAAAATATATAACACTGATTTATTTAAAACATTGGATATCAATCACGTGGATGAGTAGCTATGGATACTTATTTCATAATCTCATTCTAGATGAGGAGAAATCTGTCCAAGATAAATTAGCCATTTAGATATCTTTCCAAACGTTTTTGCATTATTTTCTTATCTAGAACTAGAAATATTAGAAGTGTCACTACAAGCATACTACAGATGCATGGTCATTAATCTCAAAGCCTATCCACCAAAAATACTACACATGCGTGGTTCATATCTACAGTTTCTCTTCACTACACATATCATACAACGTAATCAATATGGACATCGCTTGGTGGATGAGCTACCATGGATGATTGACATGGCTCTATTTTTTTTTAACTATGGATACCAGATATATGTTAAGATTTAAAAATGGAAGTTATTCTCAGTCATATTTAAATTATTAATTAATAAAATAAAATACTAATTTAGGGGGAATTAGAAATTATTAATTTGGCTATGAATACTAATTCAATTATATTTGATTTAGATTGGATTCATAATTTTTTTTTGTAAAAAAATTTGAAAAATACAAACAATGTCAATTTACAAGTTACATTTAAAATAATATAATTAAAGTGAAATAAAAAATAAATACTAAAAGAGAGAAATGAGAAGGAAAGAAAAAAGTAAGTTAAAATAAGATAAAAGGGGTATAGATCATTTTATATTGTAAAGTATACCAATAGCACAAAGTATGTGTAAGTGTTATTAGTTTGTAGAAAAGTGGGTGTAAATGCAATAATTTCTTATTTTAATTTGTAGATATTTTGAACTGCTTTTTTTTTGGGGCAAAATTTTGAGCTGATTTTTTTTTTTTTTTTGGCAAAATTTTGAACTGATTTTTTTTTTTTTTTGGCAAAATTTTAAACTGATTAAACTACAAAAATATCCAAAAAAAAACTAGAGAAAATAGCGTTATGTAAAAGACTCACAAGTCTTGGCTTCCTAACTCCCATAACAGACGCTCATATTAATTTGGCTACTCCTGTGGTTAGTTAGAAGATCCACGCAACATGTGTTGCTCCACTTACATAAACCTTCTTTTTTTCACTTACAAAGACCTTTTCTACTTCAATTTTTTTTAATTTCCTTCCTTATTATTTACATATGTCTTGGTTTAAGAGATTTTTAAGTTCTAAATACATTATTGAATTTAACCACTAGAATTTCGAATTTTGCTGAATACTATATGGCAAAGAGTTCTTAGCAAGTCCACCACATGTAAAGCATCCGAACCAAAATTTGAGTTTCCAATGTCGCCACACGCGGGTTTAAGGCTTTAAGCTATTGACGCACACTGCACACATATTACATATTATGGTCAATTTTCTAGCTACTTCTATCACCAGTCCAGACGCTGTCCATTTGTATGCATGATTGATGTGCTATTTAAAGCCATTTAATATCAAGTAAAGTAGTCCCCGCAGTAACCTACCACTTATTTTTCTCCACCATACATTACCAAATTTGTGATTATTTTGTTTTAGTTTTATATATAAAACTTATATTTAAAATTCATTGACGTTAGAAACACTAAATATTTGATAACAATGTACATAACATTGACGTGACGCTGTCTAAATCATGAACAATGGCAGTTTTTCAATGACGGCATTTAATGTTAAGGTTCACAGATCTTATGTGCAGATAAATAGTTTTAATTTTTGCATGACAAAAAATAATTAAGTTAGTTGGTTGGAACACAAATTAAAGATACCATCGGCTAAATCGGTCTTTAACTAGCCTATGGTTGAAATTGAGATAAACATTACAATAGTGTTATGTAAAGAGATTCATTGGTGATATCAATCTTCTTATCAAACCCACCTCTCTCGGGATTATTGACTCGATACATGTGACTGGACATCCTGGCTATATTTAGAAATATGTAAATCTCTGTTCTGTATAAATAAAGCTACATATTCATAAAAGAGATATCTAATAAAAAGAACATGGCGGAGACTCAAGGGAAGGTCATCACTTGCAAAGGTATAATAATTCAATTGCTCACCAGTCACCACCAGTGTGATAGTTTCTTATCATTATGATGATGATTATGGTTATAATGATAATTGTATTTTGATGCTTGTAGCTGCTGTTGCATGGGGTCCAAAAGAGCCGCTCGTCATACAAGAAATATGCGTCGATCCTCCTCAGAAAATGGAAGTCCGGCTTAAAATCCTTTACTCCTCTATTTGCCATACCGATCTAGGATTTTGGAACGGCACGGTACTCATGAACCTATATTCAAAGCAATACAAATCATGCATGCTTCTTGATTACCATTGTAATCTAATCAATATATCTTCTTTTTTTTTTGTGTGTAAAAGAACGAAGCTGAAAGAGCATTTCCAAGGATTCTTGGCCATGAAGCTGTCGGGTATATCATGATATCTAATTTTTTTAACAGCACACTTGTGACGCTAATTAAACATATTTTTTTGGGGAAATGTTTAATAGGATTGTGGAGAGTGTAGGAGAAGGAGTAAAAGATGTGAAAGAAGGAGACTATGTGATTCCGACTTTCAATGGAGAATGCGGTGAATGTAGAGTGTGTACGAAAGAAGAGAGTAATCTCTGTGAGAAATATCAGGTAGATCCAATGAAGAGAGTGATGGTGAATGATGGAGGAACGAGATTCTCAACCACCACAACCAAGGACGGTGGTTCGAGCCAGAGCCAACGCATTTATCACTTCCTTAACACCTCTACCTTCACTGAATACACCGTCTTGGACTCGGCATGCGTTGTCAAGATCAACCATAATGCTCCTCTCAAGCAAATGAGCCTCTTGAGCTGTGGTGTCTCCACTGGTTAGTTACTTAATTACTCCTATATAGAAATTGAATTCATGGATTTGTGTCCATATAGTCTTTACCATTAAAGGAATCTTGGTTAAAATGGGTATCTTATCTTTTGTTGGGAGCTAATATAGTGAGTTTTGGGGATAGCTAAGCTAGGGAACAAAGGAGGAAGGGACCTATACCTATCAATTGGACTACCCTGGTTTCCAAAACGCCATTTATTTATCTTTGTCTTTTTCAAATAAATTTGGATTTTAATGTTACTTATTCTCGTGGTCCGTTGACCACCTCTAGTTTATATATAAGTTTTATCTTTTTTTTTTTTCAAATGGTAAAAAAAAAAAAACAAATTATTAAGAAGCGTGAATTCACATGATGTGTTTGCTTGTTATAAATTTGACAAATATAGGGGTGGGAGCAGCTTGGAACTCTGCAAAAGTGAAGGAAGGAACAACCACTGCTGTCTTTGGATTGGGTTCTGTTGGACTCGCTGTAAGATTATAATTAGCTAAAGTCATTCTTTTTTATATACAAAGTCAAAATGAAAGATATATATTTCATGAATGAGAAATGAAGGTGGCTGAAGGTGCAAGAGCAAGAGGAGCTTCTAGGATCATTGGTGTTGATGCTAACGCTTCCAAATTTGAGAAGAGTAACTTTTATTTTCATAAATCACCATCATACTATGTCATTCAATATTGTGTTCTTTTCATCCACGACCATATCCATAATACTATGAGTTACATTACTCTATAACTCAATTCGAGTATTGCAGGTAAACTGATGGGAGTAACAGACTTTGTAAACCCTAAGGACTTAACTAAACCAGTTCATCAGGTACTATATCAATTCCATAACACAAAAATATAACCAACAATTCTAAATTAACTTTGTATTAATTGATTTCAATTCATTAATAAAAAAGATGATACGAGAGATAACGGGAGGAGGCGTGGACTATAGCTTCGAATGCACAGGGAACGTTGATGTTCTTCGTGAAGCCTTTCTATCCACTCACGCCGTAAGTGCTTAATTAGTAACAATATGAATTGTGATTTTTTCTCTACGTGAGTTAATTTTTTGTTACTTGAGAAACAAGAAAAGATGAAAATTAATTCAAAACAATGATAGGGATGGGGATCGACGGTGCTCGTGGGGATCTATCCGACGCCAAGAACGTTGCCTCTTCACCCGATGGAGCTTTTCGAAGGCCGTAAAATCGCCGGTTCTGTTTTTGGCGGCTTCAAGCCCAAATCTCAACTTCCTAATTTTGCTCAACAATGCATGGAAGGGGTCTGAAATTTTTATATCTCTCCATTCAGTAATATTTTATTTTATTTTATATTATTTTAAAAAGGAATTAAATTTGTGTGTTTTGGTGAGATTAATTGGAATCTTTCGATATGTAGGTCGTGAAATTGGATCCTTTTATTACCAATGAGCTTCCATTTGAGAAGATCAACGATGCGTTTCAGCTGCTTCGTGATGGAAAATCTCTTCGATGTATTCTCCAGATCGCTAAATTTCTCAAGAGATGATTGACTCTACACATTCGTATAGTATTACTACGCGATATACATTGTATACCCAACAAACGCTTCATTTTACTGCATTACCCATTATTTTCTTACCTATATATTTGTATCAGCATTATCAAATAATGTGATTATCTTTTGCTGTTGATTTCAATTCAAATTCAGTTGATATAATTGATTATATTTTTATATGTTACGTAAATTCAAAAGTATCTGAGTTATGTATTATTTTATGGAAAATTAGCATTTAGATCTACTTTTCCTCAATCTTCTTTCACTTACACCAACTTTTTACTATTACTATATTTTTGCAACTTATTAGTTTAGGTGTCATTTTTTATTCCCAAAACTGCCCTGCAACTAATGTTTCAAACGTTTAACTCAGAAGTAGTAAGACAATTTATTTCGACCGTTAGATCGTAACTGGATATTTTGATCTGATGGCTGTAAATAATTGTGGTAGAAGCTTCCTTGCGGGCGACAAGTTGGATGTTTCTACTAAGTTACCATAAAGTGAGACAGTTTGTGGATAAGAAACTTGAAGCGGCTGTAGGGTTTTGGGAGACATGGCTGCGCAGGTATGTGTTAGGTTTTCGTGTGGATAGGCTTTATCTTGATTTATTTTACTTGTTATTTGTGGATGGGTGAGTAATCGAAAATTCTGAAACCAAATGCAGGATGATATCCCTAGTTATTGGGTTGTAATTTCCGGCCATTGGAATTGCACTGGGGATGGCGTTTGGGGGTTTCAGGTGGACAATAAGCTATTGTCGCGTGTAGTTCCTTTGACGGCGTCGACGAGTTTATTGGAATTGGAAGGTTCGGTGGTGGCTGAATTCGGTTTGTTGGAGAAGAAGGCGATACTGAGTTATTGCATCCCTACATTTATGCAATTGATGACAGGGGTGAGGACGCCCCCAGTTATTGTGACTACTAATGTCAGACTGGAGTACTATATAGGGATGTTGTGTTTGAACCGAGGGTTGAATTTGTTTGTTACGTTTGAAGAGGTAAGGAAAAGAGCTAATCATCAGGGGTTGATGGATTCCAGAGAGGCAAGGCACAAAAAGCAGAGCTGTGGTTCGTCATCTGGTCTTAGTAATAGTGTAAGTGAAGAGGTGTTTTTGGGAGAAGCATGTACGGCAGGTTATAAGACAGTTTTTATTGAGACAACACAAGTTGATGATGATTACATGGCTGAAGTTGCAGAAATAGAGGGAAAGATGATGGGCGATAGGCTTAAGGTAGGTGATCTAGAGGTTGATGAGAAGAGTTCAGACGTAAGGAGTGATTCAGAAGGTTATGTAGTTCCGGATAGTTTTGAAGATGTTGGGGAGGAAGAAGAAAGTGAAGTGACAGAGGTAACCGTTACCCCAAAGGACTATGATAAAGAGTTTTGGGGAAATTTCATTGGTGATCAGTTTGGGCGAGTAAATGTTGTGGAGGTTATGTGTAATACGTTTTCTTGCTTTGACGGTGTTAGTTAATGGGGCAATTCCTTTAAAAGAAGAAGAGAAAGCGAAGACAAGTGTGGATGTGAGACCTGAAGAAGCAATTGTGGGTGTGAGAGCTGTAGACGCTGAACATGCTGGGTTGTCTACATGGTCAAATGATTGTGTACAGAGAAATGTCCCCGCCGTGGATAGTAGGAAGCTAGAAGATATTGATGATGAGGAGTTTGATATCCCTCCTCTGTTTGACGACACAGAGTATGACAGGGAAGAGATCCCAGATCTTGACTTTAAGGATGATGGAAAAGGAATTTGTAAAGGAAAGTTGTTTGCAAACAAAGAGGATTGCCAGATTGCTCTAGCGATATATGCTATTAAGAACATGTTTCATTTTAAGCAAACGACAACCAAAAAGGATTCGTTTGTATTGAGTTGTTCAGGTGAGAGTTGTGATTGGAGGGTTCTAGCATGTGAAATGAAGGAGTCAGGATACTATGAGATTAGGAAAGCAAATCTTGAACACAAATGCCCAATAGAGACGAGGAAAAACTATTTGAAGAAAGCCACCTCAAGGGTAATTGTTGCTGTCTTTAAGGCGAAGTACATTAATCCGACTAAAGGGCTAGCCCCATTGGATCTGCAGCAAATGGTTCTTGAGGATCTTAGGGTGGCTGCATCATATAGCAAGTGTTGGAGGGCGAAGGGGAAGGCTTTGGATGGAATGTTTGGGTCGGATGATGAGTCTTTTGAGGATCTGCTTGCATATTTGCATGTCTTAAAAGAAGTTAATCCATGGACAGTTATGATTTAAAAACAGAAGTCTTAGAAGATAGGAGAGAAAGGTTTTTGTATATATTTTTGGCATTCGGGACATCAATTGAACATTTTCAGAGGTTGAGGCGTGTTATTGTTTTGGATGATACTCATCTGAGCGAGAAGTATAATGGAGTGCTTCTTACAACTAGTGGGCAAGATGCAAATTTCCAGGTTTTCCCTCTGGCTTTCGCAGTTGTAGACAGTGAGAATGATGATGCTTGGACATGGTTCTTTGAGAAGTTAGAGAGAATAATTGCGGACAGCAAAACCTTAACAATTATTTCAGATAGACACGGATTAATCTACACTGCAAAGAAAATAGCTTATCCGTTGGCACATCATGGAGCGTGCATTGTTCATCTTGCTAGGAATGTGAATTCCCGGTTTCATAACAAAGGGCTTGCGAAACTAGTGATGAAAGCGGCATTTGCGTATAAGGTAACAGCCTATCAAGAGACATATAGGCAAATAAAAGCAAAGAACAGCAACTGTGCAGTGTACTTGGATAAAATAGGTGCCGGTCATTGGAGCAGGGCATATTTCCAAGGAAATCGTTCCAATTTGATGACGTCAAACATTGCGGAGTCGTTGAAAAAAGTTTTAGGTAAGGGGCGATCGTCACACATTATTGAACTACTCAAGTTCATTTGTGTTATGTTGACAAGGTGTTTTAGTGCGAGGCGGAAGAAGGTTGTGAAACATAAAGGATTAACCATTCCTGAGGTTGATAAACAGATGCAGAAAAATTTGTTGGTCGTTAGTGGGAGCAGAGTTGGGACTATTTCAAGTTGGAGTTATGAAGTTGTTGGTTTGCTAAACAGAAAACACCATGTGTTGCTTGATATGAAACAATGTTCATGCAAACAGTATGATCGAGTTAAAATACCATGTGGACACGCATTGTTGGCAGCAAATACACAGGGGATACCATATGGTACGTTGGTTGGAGATTTTTATAAGAAAGAGTTTTGGAGAGCTACTTATGAAGGAGTAATAAATCCAGAGCTTAGTGATGTTGACATACCATTCAAAATTCAGAACCGTGTGTTGTACCCTCCAAAGGCTTGAAGGCCATCTGGACGCCCAAAGGAGTCAAGGATCTCGTCGATTGGAGAATTTCCTGTAAGTTTAGGTTTTTAGAAGTTACCTACATAATTGTATGTGATAGTGTAAGTTAGACGAGATGATGTTTTGTCTTGTTTAAATATGCAGAAAAATGGTGCGGCAAAAGGGAAAGTGAATAGGTGTGGGAGATGCAAACAGACTGGGCATAACCGAGCTAGTTGCACGAACCCTTTGCCATGAGGTCGAGGTGTGGTGTAGTGTGGAGACCCTTAAGTTAGTTTTTGTTTTTTTTTTGTGGTGGTCTATAGTGGATACACCAAATCAACCATTTATAGGGTTGTTACGGTTAGTAATGTTTTTGGGGTCATTGAAATGATGTATCCATGGTTGGTTAGGCTTGTGGATATCCTCGTGGTAATGGTGATAATTTTTTTGGGGGGTTTTGTACTCGATCACCGTCGGAGGGGTTATATTTTGTTTATGGGGTAACTGATAATTAAATGCATCAACATCATAATGTGATGAATGTTTTGGATTTTATTTATGAACTCTTAAATTGTGTCATGATAATGGTCGATCATGTGTTGGCTATAGAAGTATAAAGATCCATTTGGTCAACCTCTGAAACATACATATCCAATTGGGCAACCTCTAAAGTGTACATATCCATGTAGTAACAGGAACGTGGATTTGGCTTGTAAACATGTCTTTGGGTAGTAACCAATAATTAAATCCAGTCAAGTATACATATCCATGTAGACGGACACTTTTGGAAGAATTAATCATAAACGTGACTTGGTAATGGTTCTTATTATAATTTTGATGTTCCTAACGTATTTTTGAAAATTGTTTAAGAAATATACCAAACATATATATAACCCTAACGGTTATTGCACACAGATGAATGACCCAAATACCCCAAAAACCTAAGCTGAAAAACTAAACCGTAAACCCTAAACCCTAATCCATAATCCGGAAACCTTAGACCCTAAAACTGAAACCCTATACCCTAGCCCCTTAACCCTAATGGTATAGAGACATCATAATTATTGGTAATAAGTTACAATTTTACATAACAAATTACAACCGGAAGTACTAAACCCCGAGACATAAAGCCAGAAGTGAAACTAACCACTAAACACTAACCCTAAACCTAAACCCTAAACCGTAAACCCTAAACCCTAAACCCCAAAAACCTAACCCTAGAGACATTATGCCATAAGTGAAACTAACCCCTAAACACTAAACCCGAAAAACCTATCCGTAAACCATAAAACTAAACACTAAACCTAAACCCTCCACACTAAACTCTAAAACCTAAACACTTAAGCCTAAATAAAGAAGTGGTAAACCTTGAGACAATTAGTATGAAAGTAATGCTAGGAGGAGGAAACTTGAGAGTTTTAGATTGAGACAGTGTTTTGTTTGATTTGTATGGAGAAAGTATTGGACAAAGGCAATGTCTTTGTTAGATTTGTGAATTAGTGTTGAAAATAAGGATTGGATGTATCCACAAGCAAACATGGCATGGATACCCTGGACGTTGAAAACCCGGGAACATACAGTATTAATGGATGTATTTAGTATCCAGGGGAAACCATTGCGTGGATACCCTGGCACGGTGGATAATTTGGCGAGGACTACCTTATTGTTATGAACAAATATTATTTACGAATTTGAAACGTTGAATACTATAGTAAAATATTGGTAAAATATTTAGTATCGACAGAACACCATTGCGTGGATACCGTGGGACGTAGAGTTATGAGGAAAATTTTAATGTTGTGAGGCATTAAAGTTAGATGAAATAGAAGGTTTGTTTAGTGAAATTTGGTTCCGGTTACACAAATTTGTATTTTACAGCAAAAATGATTGAGTTAAAAGGAAAAAACAACAGACGTCATATAAGCAAAGGGGCTAATTCGGCAGGCTAGAGGTGGAAAGGATGAGGACATGCTGGTTCATTTGTGAAATGATGCGTAGTGGTGTTTGGTCGTGCACAACGGGGACATCGAGGACGACTAACTCTAAACTTTGGCTTGGTTGGTGATAATTTATGGCATCAGTAGATCCCCCCTCTACATATGTGAGAACCCAGCTTTGGGAACTATAACAAGCACAGACGAATCTCCTTAAGCAAGTCCCTTGTTATTATTCGCCCACATTGCGTAGGGATTGATGTTTTGTAGACATTTAGAGAAGAAGCAATAGTATTTTGAGTGTCGCATTGACCACCACACGAGATCTTCAGACTTGTCAAGGCGGACAGTTGAGAGACATTTGTGGGAGTAAACAACATCCAAACCTTGTTTTCCAGAAATTAACAAGTTCTTCAAAGCGTCCACACCATCTTCACCCATAAAAGAAGCAACTTTGGCTAGCAACTCGGATGGCATGTAAAATTCTGAATCGGATTTGAGCTGAAAACAATAAGGGGCCATGTGATAAATTCAATAAGTTTCATGATAGTATTGGACATAGAAGGATTAAAGGAATTAAAACGAATCTTATCGTAAGAGCAACTTCATGAGGCTGAGTAATGGCCATAAGAAAACCAAATTGTTTTGCATCGTGGATGGGCCGTAAACAGGTTTATGACCTTTATATAGGGTGACAAGCATTGTTAGGGTTACATATGACCTGCTCCTTTAGTTCCCGTTTTATTGTCGCGTACTATATCCATGTGGATTGGAAGAATTGTGAATATGGTGTGTCTCTCTTAAATGTAAATATTGAGAAAATGATTCCGCTCCCATTCCATGTGGATAGACTTCTATGGTGTTTTTAGGGGTAATGTAAATTTTTGGTATTGATAGTAGGTAAGGATGTTTCCTAATTTCCAACAGGTGAACACAAGTAGGGGATGGGACAGGGCATATGGTTTAAAAGTGGATGGGACCGGGCATATGGTTATTCGTTTTGGTACAGTCGTGATGTGAGAAATGTGGGCATGTCACAGTAAGAGCATTGTGGTATATCTTCGGGATCTCGAGGTGGTAGGTGAGTTATTTAAGATGTGTTAACCTACTGAAATTAATTTGAACGTGACTAGTGTGGACAGAACTTTACAAAACAAAACTTTGCAAGCTATATCCACGTGGATGGAAACCACAGAAGTACAAATGGGAATACAAGAAAGTTAGCTTTAAGAAGAGTATTTACTGCTGGTATTCGAAAAAGAAGAGAGGATTTTGGGGGATTCGCCGAGAGAGCACATAGAAAGGGAAAATATGTTTCCAACATACAATATCGTGGATCGAGGTAGACTTTTGCCGCAAACTAGATATTACCCTCGGCCGAACAGTGCTTTGACACAGAGGAGTGATCGTGAACCAGAAGCAGAGCCAATCCGCGAAGCTACTATGCAACTGAATTTACAGGTTCGTGCTATGACCTTATAAATGTAAGATCTGCAAATCTGTAGATTAGAAATTTATGTTTTGATGTGGGTAATACTTGTTGTTCCATATTAAGGTTCTTGTGCCAAGATATCTACACATTACAGCCCCTATACTTGCGAAAATAGTAAGTTTGGTAGCTGAGGATGGTCTCATGTCGCTGAAAAATTGGATAATAGCTGGTTGCGCGGGGAGAGTAGCTGCTTTGTCTCCAGAGACACTTTCCACGGTGAGGTTGGATCGGGATCCCGAGTTTGTGAAATGGTCAAGGCCTTCACATGTATACTATGATATCTTCGGATGGTGTCTATACGA
Organism: Camelina sativa; assembly: GCF_030686135.1. Taxonomy (NCBI): domain Eukaryota; kingdom Viridiplantae; phylum Streptophyta; class Magnoliopsida; order Brassicales; family Brassicaceae; genus Camelina; species Camelina sativa. Next base: position 16,609,570 of record NC_141893.1, read on the forward strand.
GAAGAATCCATATGCATTGTATGTGAAAAGCTTGTTCGTTGCATTTCAATGCCTGCAATTGAAAGAGGCAATTGAGTTGGTCGGTACAGTGAAGAGTGTGTACCCAGTTGCTGAACTATTATGGGTAATGTTGAGTAGCTGCGCTGGAACTTTAGATATGGATGTTTACTAGAACTTTAGGAAGAAGTACGACTTTGGGCAAGTAGACAAAATGGCGGACTCTTTGATGTACCACATATACATCATGGGGCCTCAAAAGAAAAGCACGTACATGAAGCCTTGCCTATTTGAAGATTTCCCAGAGTGATGGTCGCAACACGACATGCTTGATGAATAAAACGGGGAGAGATGCATGGAGTGTATCTACTTTTACCTATCGAGAGATATAATGTATTTATCTTAAGTTATGGTATTAATGTTGTTTGTTTGTGGAAGATTATGCTGAACTTTCGTAATGTTGGATGGTTGTAACTTTCCAGATTATGCTGTCTATTTCTATTGATCATAAAGTTGTG